>NC_055969.1:1371806-1674306 GCF_018492685.1 Alosa sapidissima | reverse complement strand
CACATTTATTTATTAAATAATCGATTGCGCCTGACTGTCCACGTGATCTGCCAGAGTCAGTTGGGAGGAGCTTGAAAAGACGTGACTCATGCATAGGGACTCACAGCAAATATCACTCGAAATCACTTTGGTGTATGACTATGGTTTAAATGCCCTTCCTATTCATTAACATGAACATGATGACTGATTAAATAAATTACTATGATGTTTAATAAACCATTGTAGGCATACATTTAACCAGTCATCATTATATTACATAAATTAAGTGTTTTCAGTAGGCTACTGTGTGACATTGGTTTACACTACAGCAAAAATTCAACAAGCAGGCAGTACCACTGTTGCAGAAATCACATACAAGAGGGATTTGTTCAACATAAGGAAGCAGCATGTGAAACTTCTTATTGCCTTATTTTCTAACTAATTTTCAGAGCCTGCAGCAGTTACAAGAGGGTGTGGTGTCCCTTTGTTATGACACACTTCCTGCGACGGTCACTCATCTCTAAATAACTTAACTCCCTCTCCTGGCAGAGTAACCTCACAGAATGTCTAATAAGGGGAGAAACTCCAATCTCGGGAAACTTCCGGTTTCTGAACTGGTTGCAGTTCCTGTTCTGGTTCCATAATTCCGTAATTCATTAGCAGAAAGCTAGTGTGTTGTGGGCAACACAGACCCAACTTGTAAGAAATCGAAAGGACGAAAGTAATCATTCATTCAACTTTTGACCTATAATCCATATTGAGCTTGCAGAAACTACAATCAAATCTTCGATTTTTCAACGACAATCAGGTGAGAGACAAATTTAGCCGTCTAGCTCCATAGACCCCCACTTTTTGCACTTATTCGTGATCGCTCCTAGCGGAACTGCAACAGATTGCAGGTACAATGGAGTTAATAGGGAGTGAACCGGCTCTCCGTAAACGGGCTCTGGTAACCTTCTTCTTCAGTGATTTTTTTTGGCAGTTTGCAAACGGAGTGCATTACCACCATCTGCTGGACTGAGGTGGGATGGCAAGTGTACCCTATAGCCTTGTTCTGGCCATCGGGTGAATAAGGCAAATTAATTACCTCAGTTTTGGGCCCTATTTTCCACCCTGGCGCATGGCGTAAAACTAATTTTCCACCCGGTGCAAAGTTCATTGTCTTATTTTGCATGTTTACTTTTTAAACAATGCACCCAGAGGTGTGGCAATTAACAACCTAGGGAGTGGCCTAGCGCATTGTCTAAAAATCGCTATTGTACACCACCTACAACGCCACTGACCAAGAGAAACCTGGTCAGAAGTCTATGGGGAGTTGTTTATGTTATTTTAAGGGCGCATTGTCAACAGTCATATTGGTGGGTGCACAACGCACCATCCTTCTATCCTCCATGAACGCACACCAGTGCACATCCATGCAAAACATTAGAAATTACATGATAAGGCTACAATGGGAAACATAATTAGAATAAAGATATTACGAAATACATCTCACAATGCATTTGGAAATTGATAATGACGGTTAAAAGTGATTAGGCAAGAGCACAGCTGAAGGCGCACTATCACGAGATATAAGCCTCTGTAGGATAAATGTTGTTTTATTCAGTCATTCGAAAAATATTAGGGTAAGTGTTGCTTTTTCCAGCCTATGTTTTCGATGGTAACCCATTGTCAGTCAATAGTGAAAGTAACTTACTGCGTATAACTGTCTTGTCGTTGACTGACACCATGGTGAAGTTAGTTTCACTTTGCCAATGAGTTCAAATAATACAATTCTACTATTCTAAGTTCTAACAATCTCATTGGGGTTTTATATTATTTTGTGCATCATTTGGTATTGATATTACTTGGTGTTGAATCTGATTTAACCCCAGAGTGTTCAATATCCCTAACGGAATGCATGTCTTCGCCAAAAATGACAAAATACGATGTTACATTAATAATGCAAATGAACGGCAAACTTTGAAATATAGTCTGAAAATAGATGTTATTATCATTGAGACAACAGGGGTATACAATAAAATCCGATTGTAGCTTACAGCAGCCGACTATTTAGGTTACGTTTATAACGTTGTGGCCACCAAGCGTCTTCTGCCTCACGGCTGCGCGCGCATCTAGTTTTGTTGGTAAACGGGAAACCCGTGTATATGCTAGGCCTAAGTGACTGACCTATCTGGGTGCGTTTGGAGATGCCTGATGAAATCAGACGTTGTTAAATAGGCATAATTTATCCTGGTGCCACGCACCTTGCATCTAGCTGTTCGCTTATTTCCTCTGTGTACGAAGTTATTGTAACTGAAAGTAATGATAAAAGGCACAACTCCGGGAGGACTTTTTGCCACCATGGGCAATGCATTTTTTTTTCCGTTGGAGTCAATTGCCGAGTGTGGAGTAACATGCTTTGGAAATTCACAATTTCGTCGCCGTTTTTAAAAAAAATAAAAAAATATATATATTTTTTTTTTTTTTTTTTTAAAAAGGCGACGAAATTGTGAATTTCCAGAGCGTGTTACTCCACACTCGGCAATCGACTCCTATGGACTTTCCCCTAAAGACGCCAGCTGCAGCAGCAACATTTACGGAAAGGTACTGGCTTGATGAAATTCATTCTCGACTCTCTATCCGACCACATAAAGACCTCGGGATACTTCGGTTTGGTTTTAGGGACCCTATACTCACTACCACGTAAGTGTAATTTTGTTTGGAACTGTAGAAGAGGTATAAAAATAGCGTTTTGCGAAATGACTTGCCCTGGTCACTTCCAGGCTAACGAGTTTTGACTAAAAATGGTAAAATCGAACTTTCTCAAAACACATCCGAATGACATGATTTTGATGTCAACTCAACGTATGTACTCCCAATCATCCGTAAATTGATCTAAAGTGCATTTTACTCCGGATAATTCCTTTAACATGAACTTGAAAGCATACAAGGTTTGTTGGAGTGATTACTAACTCAAATATTGGTATTTTATAGATCATATAAAGGAGTTATTAGTGCTATCGTGCAAATTAATATATTTTTTTTCCTTCTGCATATAAACACAATGTGGCTACTCATGCAAAATATTGTAAACCAAAGTGTTTTATTATTTACACTTACATTAAGAGTCATAACGTGTTTTACGTGAATATGTATATTGATATGGATATAAGATACTTTGATGTTTTGATATGAATGTGTTTTTAATATGAACATGTTAACATTTATTGTACCTGTATTCATGTGGAGCATTGTGTGTAATATCCCCCAGAATAAACATTTAAATGTACTTATTGGTTGTGCATATATTTTAGTTTATTTTAGTACCACCTTAAATTTTCACTGGGGTTGTACCCTTGAAGTACCGATTAGTACCTTTTAAAGGTGTGTAAGAATTGAGGTAAAAATATCCAAAAAATGAGCTACACGCATCAAAAGAATGGAAGGAAATAAGGGTGACGAGGTCATTAAAAAAATGACGAGGTATAGTGCTGAAGAGATATCAACCTGAATTAGCATGCTAAATTACTAGCCACAGCCCGACAAGTGTCATAATACCAGTTTCGGCCATGGGAGGCAGTATGCGGGTAACATAACCGCCAGCCAAACTGCAATACACGTGTCTCGGTTGTTACTCTAGGGTAGACAAACTCACTTTCTGGAGGTATACTGCCCCATCTTTTATGGAATGTGGAGTATGAATTGGTTTTTTGGCAGACATTACACATGGCACCTTTAAGGGTACTATGTGATAATGATATATACAGGTACATTTTAGTCATTGCAGGTAGGCCTACACAAGTGTACCTTGATGGGTACAGATCGCTAGGGTACACAAATGTACCTGCATTAATGGGTACATTATTGTTCTTCAAAAGGGTACTGCCCCAGCGACAAGCATTTGTACCGACTTAGGTACACACTGGTACTTCCATTTCTTAGAGTGTAACTGACTGGTCATCTAAAGATGGACTGTGCTTTTAGCTGCATCTTCAGTTACGAAAACGGCTGGAGAATGGTTCAGTAATACAACAAATTCATTTTAATTCACTTACTGTGAAGCTTAACTTGTTTCCTCTGTTCTCCAGTTTATCATCACTAGCATAGAATGTAAATGTCTGCATGACATTTGATCCCGCCCTCAGGAATTCTCTGTGCAGCTGTCGCACTATAGTGCGAGAAAAGTGTATGAGAATTCTTCGAAATTCAAGAACAAATGCAACAGATGCTTGACTTAATTCACAGAAACTGTGTGTAGGCCTATTCATTGTATAGAAATGCAACAGTTGTTTTAGTGAACGAATGGTTTCATGCAGACGCGCAGCACGTGTGCCCATACCAGCTTCTGGATGCTCCGCAGCAGCCTCTGGAGTCCACGGCCCTGCCTTCACATAACCTCTTTTCTCCAGGGCAAAGACGAACCCACCATCTCCAATTACGACTTCCCCTCCACTGAGTCGTTCCAGAACTCCCTTAATAAATAAACGTTACTTTATTAAACTTGCACTATGTGCCAAAATAGAAAATATGACCACATTGTGCACCAACGCATCATTCAATCGTTTTTTGACATTTTGCGGCTCTCATGGTCATTGTAAGAAAGCTTGACCTAGGCTACTTAATTTCATTATGTATGCAGAATACCTTATCTTTAGGTTTTAATCGTTTAAGCCTAAGATCACATGAAGATGGTTTAGCCTACCTTTTTCTCGCCGATTGGTGCCATTTTCAACGAAGTTCTTTTTTGAAACCTCTCAAGTCTTGACGTGGAGAGACCAGGCTGTGAAGATGTGTGCAGTTTTATACTCTGGCTTAGGGGCGTGTGGTGTAGTATTCCTGATGTCACTGCAACTCCAATAGCATGGTTAGTCCTCTCAAGACTGATTATGGTCTTCACGATCCTTGAGTTGCTTAACGTTTTTTTTTTTTTGTCCGTTTGCATTGGCGAGGCATTCCAGACTGTGCTCAGCCTGCTAGACGCCACCAATCAAATCTTTATCTTCAAAACGGATAAGAAAATCATTGAAATCGCAGCTCTTTCCTAAAGTAGGCTAGGCCTATATACATTGACTCACAAAATAAAGTATGGAAAGTGTAACATATATTGCAAAAACATTTGGTTAACGCTGATGCTTTGGCTTATTGTGAATAGTCTGATTCTGACCGTAGGCCTAGTCTGTCATAAAGCCAGATATGTAGCCTCTCTCCCTCTTGCATGCATGTCCCGATCTGGAGATGATAAAGAAAAATTCGTCTTTTGTCCCTCCTGCTCAAGGACAACTAGGCCTATGGTTGACCTGAAACAGTCTGACTTCACTCAAACAATCCACCGAATAGGCTATCCTACATGAAACCCTAATTTAATCAGGTTAAGGGATGTTATTCCATACGGAAAATAATTGGCCTAATATAATCAAATTAGCCCAGACCTACTTCGCCGGCTTAGTTTAGACTACTTAAGATATCATCTAAGTTCTTCTAGGCAAATATGACAAGATTAACCCTCTTCATGGTTTTAATTGCAAGCCAATGAGATGGGCCTATCGAAGCCTATCCTTCTGTGCTATTTAGGCTATTTTGTTGTGACAAAAGTCCATCTGCTGAACTCGCAAATTGCTCAACACAGTCCTTAGGCTACTAAAAAAAATCAGCAATCGGTGACAAAACTGAGTATCAAGTCAGACGAATAGGCTATGTAGGTCAGTATCTTTAAATAGTTAACTGCAGAGTTTGCAACGAGGAGACTTTCATCGTGACGTTACCTTAAGTTCATCAGGGTTAAGAGGGCGTGCCTCCACATCTGGTGGACCTCAACAGTTTATTTATTAGGATACTGCGCTTTGCAAATGCTGTTGCCTGCGGGCTGATTTTCTAAAAGTAGATTTCCCTCCGATTTGCGCCCCTTGACGTACAGGCTAGGCGAATACATTATTTCAGTATGCACAAAATCCTCAAACTGTCAAATGTAAAATTTCGAACAGATTTAAGAAATGTTCCATATCTATGCCAACCTCAACTGCGGACTATCAGCAGAACTCCGAAAAAATATGCAGAAGATGGGTGAGTGTATAGCATAATAGTTGCATGTAAAATAACTTCGCCTGGTAGGTTACTTTTTTCTGTCGTATCAAGTAGCTCATTGGTGGGTGTGAAACAAGATACATTTCTGTGAACTGTTTAATCAACACTGGCGCAACCTTACAACTTGCTACAATGGATAGAACGGTATCCTATTCAAGGTATAGGCTAGGCTACTATTAATAACATGTGATTGACTTCCTGATCAGAACAAGTGAGTTCACAGAATAAGTTGCAATAGGGCTGCATTGTTTAGGCAAAATGCTATGCCCATCGCTATCACTGTAAAAAAGGAAAAGTCAGGGCTGTCCAATTGATCAATTAAGTTAAAAGTAGGCTAAATAATAGGCCACAGTATAGTTTTGAACAAAACAACCTTATAGTCATTCCAATTGAGTAATCCAGTTTTGTAATTTAATAGCCTATGGTAGGCTATGGGGGGAAAAGGAAAATAGAGTTTGTCACATACTAAACCACAAAACATGGAATTTAATAAACTCATGTTTTTCTTTCAAACACAATATTGAACTGACATATTTTGCCACAGCAATGAATTTATCTAACAGAATCATGTAAGATCAATGTGAAGCACCTAAGTAGGTATACTGAAGTAAGGCAAATTATTATACAGCTCTTCACAATGCTAGTGGAACGCTCCATTGACTTGAATAGGATTTCCCAACGTTCAGCAGTAAAATAGTTCCAATGCTTCCAAATCCAGCACAGACACCTCAACCACATGTTGTTCTTTAATAGGCTACTGTGCTACCATAACTTGATATCAAGTAGGTCTGGGGCAGCTCTGGGGCGTGTCTGGAGGGGGTGGGTGGGCATGCTGTGGCCTAGTGGTTAGAGCTTTGGGCTTGTAACCGAAGGGTTGCCGGTTCGATCCCCGCCCAGTAGGAATGGCTGAAGTGCCCTTGAGCAAGGCACCTAACCTGTCACTGCTCCCCGAGCGCCGCTGCACCAAGACTGCTCTGGGTTAGTGTGTGCTTCACCTCACTGTGTGTTCACTGTGTGCTCTGTGTGTTCACCAATTCACGGATGGGATAAATGCAGAGACCAAATTCCTTGTATACGCCAGTATACTTGGCCGAGAAACCTGATTTACATTTACATTTACAAAATGCACTTCTCTGTTGGATTGCTCACATGTCACCTGACAGAGCGAGAAAATCAACTTGAATTTGCATGAAATGTAATCATATTTACATTCTGCACATTATCTGCGACGGGCGATAAATGCAAAATGCACATCCATTCTTCTGTGTTGGATTGCTCACGAAGTTCTAATCACACTGATATCACATGCATATTACCTGACAGAGCTAGCCTGGCTAGCGCCACCACTTCTCAATGAGACGTGGTCTGGGAACCAAACGTTCATTTTCTCGTATTTGAAAAAAATGCCCAGATCCGTTTATTGGGTGCCACGGATGTCTATCAAATGCGTCTGTGCATAGCTCATCATCGTCTTGCTTTCCCACCTGTTCTGTGATTGGTTCCCTATCTCAGGCGAAAATTTGCTCCATGGTCTCCAGGCTGCCTTAGCAGCGTGAATCAAATCGCGCGCAAGGCAGCATGGGAACACCCAGGCTATGACAGAGCATGGGCGATGGTATTAGATACTATTTGCTGTGATAAACAGTTCGCGAGGAAATCAATATGAATTTACTGAAATGCAATTTACATTCCATCTCCACACCTATACTCTCGGTGGAATATCTCACGAGCTCCTCTTTCAATGCATGGCAAACCATATATCAAAATAAACCACAGACCTTGCCGAATATAGCTATAAAGCATTCATTTGTACAATAAACCATTCCCGAGTAATCCAGTTTTTAAATTGCAGCATATTTCTACTTGGTCTCCAACTTTGGGCTGTAATTCTAACGTAATAGCACCCCAAAATAATGAACTACTAATATTGTGTTCTTCCACTTGTTTGTTTTTTAACATTTATTTAAACTAATTACAAAGAAAACATAATAAATTGCATCCACATCATATGCATTATGCCTATTTTCCACTAGCCTAAAACCATGACTAAAGCCTAATTACTCGTTCTTAAAGGAACACGCCACCCAATGTCAGTAGTAATATATGTTCTTACCTTAACTTTCACGAGTTGAGTCATACCTCTCCCGTGTCGGTACGTGCACTCAAACGCTCTGGTGCACGGCTGGACTGTGTTAGCATGTTGCTATGCTAGCGGGCTTTGCCGTAACTAACCGTAGAAGTAATCAAAAACATCCACGTTTTCCCGACTTAAATACAGTTGCACGAGTAGTTGATAGAAATGTCTACGGCCACGCAACATGAAACGTGGCGATTTTCCAAGCGAATAAACAGGAGAACTACAATGTGTGGCGCAATAGCACTTGGGAGTACTTCGACCTAGCGTAGTAGTATTGTTAACACCTAATTGTAGATCCTATCCACCACAGAGTTTAGAATCCATGCTATAATCCAGGCTATATTCACCAGACCCATGGCTACACTATACATGCAACAGTGTTCTGTGCCTTTCTCTGTCTGTTATCTGCAGCGTTAGGGCCTCCTCTCCAATGAGATTGCTATCCGCGGATCAGCGAAGTTACAGGCTATGCCCATGCTTCTGTCACACGTCTGATAATTTGCGGCACAAATGAATGGTAGACTATTAATGAACCGGTGGCCGGAAAAAACGTAACATTTTCCAGATTAGGAAATATTCCTTAATTGTGTGTGATTAAATAAAGATGCATAGCCTACAATTGGGGGGTAGTAACGTGAGCGCTCATTCAATGTCTATGCGTCTGCGCAAGTGAAACTGAACTTAATCATAAAGACACCTTTCTCAGCAACTTTTCTGTTCAATCAGCATAATTGGCATTACGATCCACCCGACGTTTCCCTTGTCTACCACGTTAAACTTCAGGCTCTCGTGTTTTGCTGAATGATATTACTCAGCAGATCACCCTAGTAGATAACCAGAATTACAGTCTCTAGAATTGTAGGTCAGAATGTAAACTGGGCCACAGATGGTAAGCACAATTGCATTAACTTAAAACTATCTAGTCGAGTATAACCTAAAACTAGCTAACTAATTAAAATGCCACAGCCCATACTGATTTTTCCTTTTAGAATATATATATTAAGAGAATAAATCATTATGCAAATACTTTTACTTTTAATACTTAAAGTACATTTAAAAGCAGGTACTTTTTACTTTTACTTAAGTAGGGTTGTCATTGTGGTACTTTTACTTTTACTAAAGTAAATATTTCTCTGTGTATTTGTACTTTTACTTAAGTACTGAGTTTCAGTACTTCCTCCACCACTGCAAATGTCTAATTGTCCCAGAATTTCAAAAAGATTTCAGGTGTACTCTTTCAGGAAAGCCCTTCATTTTATTGTCAAATGTATGCTTGGGGTTTTTCTTGTGTGTTTACCAACACACATTTTCACCATGTGAATGTGACTGCCCAATGTGTATGATTGTTAGTGGCCCAGTGGGATAATTCCTTGTACTGGTGTTTCTTTGGTTGAGTGTTCAAATCCCCGTTAGAACTTTAGGATCAAGCTGCACATGCTATTGGTCATTTAAGATTCACACCATTGAACAGCACCTGAATGACATCAGCCAATCAACATTCACACTCATCAGTTGCCAAGAATCAGAATGCCGAGACACTCTGACATTCCGGGGAACTTCTTTGTTTACTATTTTTCCTTCATCATTAAGTCTATCATATTTATATTTCATTTATTAGTGTTCATCTCTACAAATGTCTAATTGCCCCTCCATGCTTGGAGTTTTTCTTGTTGTGTGTTTACCAATACACATTTTCACCATGTGAATGTGACTGGCCAACATGTAGGATTGACAGTAGCTCAGTGGGATAATGCCTTGTACTGATGATTCTTAGGTTGAGAGTTCAAATCCCACTTGAAGCAATAGTGTTAGAATACTGTTGGGTTGTGGATGTTAGCATACTACAACAGAATGCTGTACGGTTGTGGAGGTTAGCACACTATAAAATTACAGCTACTTGTCAATATGGACTTGTAATGCAAGGCAAGTATAACTGTATAATTATAGGCTGTTTATCTTATTGACTCCGACACAGCTGTAGCCTATAATTATTTGTTATTCTTATAATATTTGTAATTTCTTATACATATTTAGTCGGCTCTTCCACTTGACAGAACAACTCTGTATCGGTTAAGGATGTCACGCATGAAACAATACTGCAGAAACACGAAAATACGACTTTGAGTTTAGTAGGCTATAATTTTCAGTTCATGTTATCTATTGCACGATGGGTAATAATTTAAAGGAATCGTGTTGCAGTCTTGTAAATAGTGACCCTGCAAGATCCCTAGTCATTGCAAAATCATAGTCTGTGACTTAAAACTCTACTACTTGTCTTTAGATGTGAGAGGGTCTGAGACTGTAGTCTTTCAAAAATCTTTTCCAAATCTTTGCAAATCTTTCCAAAGTCTGTCAGTGTAAGGAGGGCTTGAGGTGAAAGTGCTGTGGAGAAATTGCAGGATTGTTTAGCTCTGCCACCTAACCACACCCAGTTTACCTGCTGGGAAACCCTGTAGCTCTGGAGCAGGGGCTCAGACCAGGATAAATTGTTTGCTCGCCCTCAGTTCACTCTTTTGTTCATCTCAACCCAGCACTCCAGTGTGTCCTGCTCTATGTGCGTCTTTGAGTTAACGTAAGTCATCACTTTAATGACCCTCACTATGACTTTTGTGATGTTTATCAGTTTGTAGAGTAGCTCTGCCATCATGTGTAAAGTGTAGGTCTTTGTTTGTTGGTTTGGTGTGTTGGAGTCCCATGTGAGAGATGATTAGGTGATGTTGGTTGACTTGGGATGTCAAGTATTGTTTGGTTGTACCTTATATAGCCATATGATTTCAGTTTATTGTTCAAATGTCAATTGGTTTGTTTGTGAGTTGGGATCTGTACTGATTTACCCTACTTCACTGATTACTCCATTTTCTGTTTGTTTCCTCTTTGATGCAACACACATACAAGTAAAGAACAAAACAGATGAATTGAAACTCAAATAAAGTTCACTTGTGTTGCACCGAAACCTGCCATCTCCTTGTCATCACTCCATACCATTGAGCCTTCTGACCGAGGCTCTGCCTGCTCGCCACACACTCACTCTACCTCGACCCACATCGCCCCTACAGTTCCTTCAGTTGGGTTGTGGAGGTTAGCATACTAGAATAGAATACTGTTAGAATACTGTTGGGTTGTGGAGGTTAGCACACTATAACGTTACAGCTACTTGTCAGGACTTGTCGTGCAAGGCAACTATAACTGCATAATTATAGGCTGTTCATCTTATTGACTCCAACACAGAACCCACCCCCACCCCCCTTCACCTACCACCACAAATACAATTCCATTCTGTGGGAAACACTGCCTTCCATTATCAGACCCTTCATCTTATCCATGACAAATGCATAGTCCTGTAGAATAGAGTATTGTTAGAATACTATTGGGTTGTGGAGATTAGCGCACTAGAATACTACTGTTAGAATACTGTTGTTGTGGAGGTTAGCACACTAGAATAGGGTACTGTTGGAATACTATTGGGTTGTGGAGATTAGCACACTAAAATAGAGTACTGTTAGAATACTGTTAGGTTGTGGAGGTTAGCACACTATAACGTTACAGCACAGGGTAATCCTAATTTTATGGATCAAATTTATTCCAATCCAAATCAAAAGTTTTGAACAACACAAAGTGAAGGTTTTATCCAGATCAAAACCAAGAATAGATTATGTGATCTAATTTCCCTTTGAACAACCCATTTTCAAGATTTGATCCAATCCGATAGCCGAAATCCGGTAACTGAAATCCGATAACCGAGATCCGATCACGTTTCTTTTGAACAATTGGGCCCAAACAATCAAAGCATTTGTAAACTAAAAAGCTATGCTACCTCATGTTCGTTTTGCTCGGACCCCGTTAATCACCGCTTGCGGTTATATTTAAAATAACATCTGATGCAGTGGACTGAGATGGGAAATGTAATGTGGAACCAAAATGGTGGGGAAAAAAATATTTTAACATTTCCATTTTCCAAAATGACAGAAAGTTTGAGAACCACTGCATTACACAGTGTTTTACCCAAACAAACGTCATGGCATCTAGCGACAGGTAGAGGTTGGACACTGTTGTTTCCACGACTGATTTAATGTAACACAAATCCAACAGAACTGCTAATAAACAGAGTATATAAGGCTTGCATTTACTGTTGGGCGCAGTCATCTTGGATATTCAAACTCGTAGTACTCTGGGTTCGACCGAGTGTGTGAGTCGTGGTAGAACTTCAGTGGGCGTTCCCTGGGCGTTTCCTTTGCAAGTTTGAACTTTGAACTGGTGAAAACAGCTTGGAAAATGACTTGAACAGACAAATAGAACGGGGCACAACAACGCCCCTAAAATCAGTGTAAGCTAACCTACGGCCTCTCGGGGCTTATTGCTTAATAGTCAGCTGTAAATATGGCTAACCCTAATCCCAAAACAATTCTAACAAAAGGTTTCTCAGGTGGTTTACAGTGGTATTACATGTACTTAAAAACATACTAAAAGTTTACCAAAGTTTGACTTCAAGAAAGGCCCCATTTTCAAAATGATGTATTGGTCCTTAAAATGACCAATACTTCTTCGTATTCCTCCTAGACCAGGAATACTGGTGTCTGACATAGGTTTTGGCCATGTAATATTCTAATTAGTATATTTGCATGATAGATAAGTGATTACAAGTACAATTATATATTAAAGCAATTGGTTACAAGCATATTCATGTGAAAAAGTACAATTTCCCTTAAGTATTTTTCCTTTCTCATATCGTTTTGCTTAGTGTTGGTGGTTTCTGTGGTTCATAACCATTCTTTTAATTCCAATAAAGAATAAATTCATTAGAACTGTGTGGTACTGTAAAATTAGTCAAAACAGGGCGGCCATGTAAAGGCTCAGTACCACTAACCCCTTTTGTTTTATTTTTATACAACCCCAAAACAGAAAAAGTTGGGACGTTGTGTAAAATGTGAATAAAAACAGAATGTAATAATCTGCAAATCTCTTAAACTCATATTTAGTTGTACATGGACAATATATCAAATGTTGAAAATGAGAAATTTGACTATTTCATGGAAAATAAATGTTAATTTTCAATATGATAGCAGCAACATGTTTCAAAAAAAGTTGGGAGGGGGGTAACAAAATGCTGGAAAAGTTGTGTAATGATAAAGAAAACAAAATGAAAAATCTTTCACAACTAATTAGGGTAACTGGCAACACGATTGGGTATGAAAAAGAGCATCCCAGAGAGGCAGGGTCTCTTAGAAGTAAAGATGTAGGGGTATTCATCACTCTGTGTAAACCTGTGTGCACAAACGATGAAACAATGTCATTGTAATGCTTCTTAACATGAAATTGTGACGTATTTAGGGAGTTCATCATCTACAGGACATAATATTATTAAAACATTCAGAAAATCCAGAGAAATCTTTGCAAAAAAGGGAAATAGCTGAAAAAGAAATTGGATGGCCGTGGTCTTTTGGACCTCAGATGGTACTGCATCAACACCAGACCTGTTTCCAGACCTGTCATTGTATGGGCTCAGGACAACTTCTGATAACCATTGTCTATGTGCCCAGTTTGATACTCAATTCAAAAACTACAGCCAAAATTGTAACAGCTAAGATTGTATTGAGACATGATACAGAAAATACCACCCTCTTATCTGGGCCTGAGCTTGTTTAAAATGGACTGAAATAACATGGAAAAAGGTCCTGTGGTTAGACCAATCAAAGTTTGCCATTTGTTTTGGAAATCATGGACTCATCTGGGCTAAAGAGTAGGGCCTATCCACGTATCCAACCTATCCAACTTGTTTTAGTGCTCAGTTCGAAACCAAACATCTATGACGGTGTGGAGGAGCATTAGTGCCAACAGCATGGGCATCTTGCACATTTGGCAAAGCACAATCAATTCTGAATGATGTATACAGGTTTTGAGCAACATATACTGCCATCCAGGCAGTGTCTTTTCCAGGGACGACCTTGAATATTTCAGGAAAACAATGCCAAAATGAATTCTGCACATATTTAAATAGTAATTCTCCATAGAGGAAGAGTCCAGGTGCTAAGATGGCATGTCTGCAGTACAGATTTGTCAAATTAGGTGCATAATGGAATGAAAAGCATGACTAAGAATACCCCATACTGTTGAGCAACTTAAATCCTATATTGGGGCGTAATGGGACAACATTTCATTCTCAAAACTGTAGCAAATGGTCTCCTCAGTTCCTAAACATCTACAGAATTGTGCTAAATGAAGAGGTGAAGCAGCACAGTGGTAAACGTGCTCCCGTCCCAACTTTTGTTGGAACATGTTGCTGGCATCAAATTCAAAATTAACATATACTTTCCATGAAATAGTCCAAATTTTCATTTTCAACATTTGATATGTTGTCTATGTCCTTTTTGCTGCTAAATATGGGTTTACAAGACTTGTTTACACAACATCCCAACTTTTTTTGTTTTGGGGTTGTATAATATTATATATTTTTTTCTATAATATTTATATATTGCCTGGCTAACACCAGACCTCATCTGGGGATGGGGTCTGGGAACTACACATTCATTTTCTCGTATTTGAGATGTGGTATACGAATGTCTAGAACCGTTTATTGGGCCCCCTTCCGTTCTGCGATTGGTTCCTTCGTTGAGGTGAAAATCGGGTCCATGGAATCCAGGCTGCCTAGCAGCACGAATAAAATTGCGCGCAAGGCAGCATGGGAAAACCCAGGCTAATTTTTATATATAATAATATATATTTTTATAATGCATTTTTTGCTTTTTGTTTTTTTATATTTTTTAAATACTTTTCTTATTTATACATATCTGTACATACATTCATTATACATTCTGGTTTCTTTTATACTTTTTTTGCACTGTGACCTTCACTAGATTTACCATTAGTTGACACACTCTTCCTCCCATAGAGGTTGATTATAGTGATTCTCACAATTCCCAACTTGACATGGTCCACAAGCAGGCATGCATGGTAGTCCATATGCCCTGCAACTGCACCGTTGTGTTCGGCAGGCAGTTGTGCAATTACAGTGGATCATCTGCAGAAGGCTTTCTGGGGTAGCAAATGAGGTGGCAGTAACGATTTTCTTGCTAAAAAGGTTGTAGTGCAAAGAGGTCCCATGGTCCTCTGACATTCCTTGCTTGATGTGAGAGCAGAAACACATTTGCACAGGACTGGATGGTTGATTCAACCCCAGATTCCTATCTTGGATAAGACTTTTGTATTCCTCTCCGATGGCCTCAGTCAGCACTAATAGCTTACAGTCTGAATACTTTCTGCTCCACGGGGGTACACACAAAGGCTGCCCACTTTCTCCCCTCTTATTTGCACTTGCAATTGAACCCTTAGCTATCAGGCTCCGTAGTGAGGAGAAATTTGAGGGGGTGACTAGATTTGGTCGCTCACATAAACTTTCCCTCTATGCCGATGACCTCCTTTTGTACATTTCTAACCCTGCCTCCTTGCTGCCAGCTGTTCTTAACATCTTTGAGCAGTTTGGAAGGCTGTCTGGTTATAAGTTAAAGCTGGAGAAAAGTGAGTTATTCTTTCACACAAACTCGCGTCACAGACGTATGTCACCCATTTGGAGGTGCAAACAATCAAATTTTTGGTTATTTAACCATCAGTTGACTTCAAAACAGGCATTTTACTTTGGATAGACAATAGCAATACATCATAGGAGTTAGGGGTGTAAAGATTAACCGATATGTATCGGTATCCGTTTTTAACGTGTAAGATACGGCTACATCGATATGTGAAGCCTCGTATCGGAATAAAACTGAAATGAACCGGTCGTTATATCGATTTACTTGTTACGAATCGGTTCACAATCTTTTCTGCTCGCTCAGACTCTCATTTACGTTGCAAGCAGCGCGTTCATCCCACTTCCTGTTTTGAAACTACACGTGGCACAGATTTGTGGGTAATGCAGTTCGTTTTGGGCTACATTCATTGCCCAAAGTTGTCAAAGGACTTCATTACCCATACATCTACTGCAACTTAAGCACGTGACAACTCGCACTCGGTCGCTTGTTTGACAGTTTTTACTCTTTTGTTTTTCAAAATCCAGCACGAAATGAAACACTTACTATAGCATTTTCTAACGGCAACGATAGTCTGTAGAGTAGCCTTACGTTTGATGAAGGGATTTCCTTCAATTTGGCCCTTGCTGCCAAAACGATGCACAAATTATTATTTTGTTCATATTCACTCAGACTTGGGACAAAATAGGCCCAGTTCATAGGCCTATTTTATTCTTGTAGGCTATATGAGAAAAGGCCAAGATTGTCTTAAGCACAGTTTTATTTTATTTTGGTATTGTCTTACCTCAACAATAGGCTACAGCTCCTTGAAAACAATCAGATATAACTCTATAAAATCTATAAAGTCTATAAAAATGTATTTTTATGTTATATTTGGCTGCTGTGTTTGACTAGAAAAATCTAAACTGGAGTATCTCAACATTTTATACCTCTGATATGTTTAGTGTTCTAAAGACGTCAAATAGCTCATTATCATTACCAAATTGATAGCCAAGGAGCCAGAAGTGAACACAAATGTTTGGCTATAAAAACTGTGCCTTCATTTTACAACTAAAAAAGAAAAAACTTTTATAACCCTTGAGCCAGCTCCTTACTATGTGATCTCAATGGCAATGCAGCGTTTGTTTGCACCTCCAAAAGCATGGCGTACCTGGTTACCTCTAAAAAACGCCCTTAAACGCCCACAAATACCCGTATGTTTGTGTGAAAGAATTCCCCATTAATGTCTTTGCGAGGGAGCTTTCTACATCTTTGTTCCCGTTTAAGGTGGTCACAGAAGGATTTGTGCACTTAGGTGTTTTTATGACAAGGTCTCTTAGTGAAATGTATGCAAAAAATGTGCGACCATTGGTTGAAAATGCAAGACAGACCTTAACAGGTGATCAACTCTTCCAATGTCTTTGACTGGACGTGTCATCTTGATAACCCAAATAAAAATAAAAAAAACTCAAATTTTTTTACCTCTTCCAACACATCCCAGTCATAATCAACAAATCTTTTTTTCGTTTTTGGCAAGTAGCCATATAATAAGTGGGATAATGTATGGAACGCTGGTCATTATCGGGAGAATAAGTCCCTTCACCGCTGGCGCGTCAGTGTCTGGTTCGCCCTGTTGTCCTGCCGGCGTTCTGTACTGTTATCACTAGGCTTCTTATTACAGTGCATGACAATGCACTGTTCTGTTAACCGAAGTCTTCTTCTTATTATTCTTCCCACTAAATTTCTGCGTCAAATTCAGCTTCAACCGAATGTATTTTTCGTTTTTGTAAACTTTTTGAGATAATAACATAAATCAAGCTTATTATTCCCCATAGACTTTGCATTGGCACTATGACATCACAATGGGCTAATTAAACTGATTTGCACCTGTATCAATTGCCAGCTGCTCAACTAGGCCCCCTCAAAGAGCCAATTAAACTGACTGCACCTGTATTAACTGCTTTCTGCTCAACTAGGCCAACTCTCTCTGTGTCTCCCCATTAAGGCACATTCCATCCAACTGTCTAAACTATCTATCAACATGCATTAAACAATCTGCCTATCAACATCCATTAAACTTTCTGTCTATCAACATACATTACACTATCTACGTTCAACTTTTAAACTATCTACTCTGTCTCAGGATTTAGGCATACAATCTGGCTTTCTTAAGACTACAGATCCTGATCAACTGTTTCCTCTGCCCACAACTGTTTTAAAATAAAAGTCCTCTCTACAATAATTCATTATTAAATAATTTAACTATTTAAACTATCCAACTACTGTTCAGCCATTCCGACTGTCTGTTGTCATCAACTATGATTTGCATTTTCATGCACTGGTAATTCCTCGGAATTACATTTTCTAGTTATTTTTTGTTATTTCAACTTTTCAAAGATGAAGATTCTGTAGAAAGATCTCTCTATCATGATAACACACTGCAATAAGGATTTTGTTCTTTCTCCTAACCTTATTTGCAGGAACAAAGATGCCAATGTTTTGCGAAAAAGGTTGAAGGAGACTGCTGACACAGTCGTCATAGGAGGAGGTTGTGTGGGGGTTAGCCTGGCTTATCACTTGGCCAAAGCGGGTCAGAAAGACGTGGTGCTTCTGGAGAAGACGGAGCTAACCGCTGGGTCAACCTGGCATGCTGTAGGTCATAATGGGTGTCCAAACATCGACAAATTTAAATCAAACCAAGCTTAGCACCTTTTGTTTACCCATTGCAGTGCACAATAATGATACAAATGAAGAAAAAAGGCAAATAACCGTATAGGGCTGTGTTTAGCATTAATATTCATGTTGTCACTCTTTTTGTTAATGAATTCCTAAAATGATCATGACCTAGAAGTGGGGGTTGCATGTAGTGATGGGCAAATGAAGCTTTGGTGAACCACTAAACCACAGCAGTGTGAAGCTAGCAACACTAATGAAAAAATCCAATATGTCAGCCACATGTAGATTTTTTCAACATAAAAGTCCTTACCCAAACCAGTATATGTAACCACAAATATTGGTTTGCTAAGGACTTTTATGTTGAAAAATGTATGTGTGGTGTCCATCTTTTTGCTTTTCAGCTAGTGTCGCTAGGTTCACACTGCTGTGGTTCAGTGGTTCACCAAAGCTTCATTTGCCCATCACTAGTTGCATGTCAAACAGATGTTCACAATCTGAGTGCCTACTGCCACATCCCTTTTTCAATTCCTCACTCTGAGTGGTTCTTGTCATTGCGTAATAAGAATACATACATACATAGTAAGCTAAGAATACAAGGTTGGACCTTCACAAAACATATTGTGGTGTTTTATTCAATTCAGTTTCAAATATATTGTGCCAAAAACTATTGAATTAGTCTCAATGTGCTTTACAGAGCCCAGATCCTGGGCTAGCACTAAAGCAACAGGTGGCTTGGGAAAAGTCCTTTCAGGGTAGAGATAGTAAAGGACAAAACGACAATGTCATCTCCACTGGTCGCTGATTGGTGAACTGAGAGCTACAGGCAGGTGGAGTCCAGCCATGATTCTGCCATATTGGATTGGACAAGATATTGGCCATAGAAGGCCCTATTTTAGCGATCTAAAACGCATGATCACTAGTGTATAGTGTAAAAACATTTAGGGTTTGACCAGTCCATATTCGGGGTGGTTTTGTTATCAAACGTCAGACGCTTGGCGCAAAAAGGCGGCTCTTATGGTTCTTAATCAGTCATGGGTGTGTTTTGGGCGTAACATCCTTAAAACCAATGAGAATGACATATGTCATTCCCTTTAACAGCAAGCAGCGCAACTTCAAACAGTGCATCGGTATTGTGATAGTCAGCGGCGCATTTGAAGGAATCTGCTTGCACGTGAGACCGTATGAAACAGGTTCCACTAATCCAATTGGTCAGTGGCATAATGCTTTTTAAATGGTGTAAGATAGCGATTTGCAGATCGTGCGCCAGACCACACCTTATGTCATTAATTGCCACACCCCTGGGCCCATTGTTTAATGAAAGTGAAGTGTAATATAGGAAAAAGCTTTGCGTCGGGATAATAACGTGCTTTGTGCTGGGTTTTGGGACGCAAAAATTGGGTCCAGAGTCATAATGGGCAATGGCTTAAAATTTGATTGTAGAAATATTTGAATGATTTAATTATTTGAGTATGACAAGAAATGTGTACATTTTTAGAGCAGTGAAGTGAAGCAAAGATCCAAGAATTGAGATTTGAGCTTATGACAAAAGAACATGGAAGAGATTTTAGCTGTTGTGATACTATTCTCTCTTTAATGCCCAAGACATATTTCTCATAAGGGAAATAATAAAGACTAAGGGCCCTATCATGACAGTCAAGAGCGCATCGTCACTCGTCAAAAGCTTATTCAAATTTAGTAGGGTGTCCAGTCCACATTGGGAGGGTTTTCGTTATCAAACGTCGAGCGCATGGCGCAACAAGGTGTTCCTAAGTTTTTTTTAATCAGTCATGGGTGTGTTTGGGGCATAACATCATTTAAACCAATGAGAATGACATCTGTCATTCCCTTTAATGGCGCAACACGTGATGTCAAATAAATGCAACAGTATTTTGACATTCAACGGCACATTTGAAGGAGGCTGCTTGCGATACCGTATGGAATAGTCATTCATG
Source organism: Alosa sapidissima (assembly GCF_018492685.1). Lineage (NCBI taxonomy): Eukaryota > Metazoa > Chordata > Actinopteri > Clupeiformes > Clupeidae > Alosa > Alosa sapidissima. The sequence goes on along the minus strand of NC_055969.1, from coordinate 1,654,000 downwards.
CATAGCCTTCACGCATTTGCACTCCTCTATTATTTGAACTCATTGGCAAAGTGAAACTAACTTCATCATGGTGTCAGTCAACGACCAGACAGTTATATGCAGTTACTTTCACTATTGACTGACAATGGGTTACCATCGAAAACATAGGCTGGAAAAAGCAACACTTACCCTAATATTGCTCAAATGACTGAATCAAAAAACATTTATCCTGCAGAGGAGTTGCTTATATCTTGTGACAGCTGTGCTCCATACATGTCTCTCGCCTCTCCCCTAATCACTTTTAACCGTCATTACCAATTTGCAAATGATGGTGAATAACTACTCATCATGAGATGTACATTATTTCGTAATATCTTTATTCTAATTATGTTTCCCATTGTAATCGTGCAATTTGTAATGTTTTGCATGGACGTGCACTGGTGTGCGTTCATGGATGATAGAAGGATGGCCTTGTGCACCCGCCAATATGACTGTTGACAATGCGCTCTTAAAATAACATATAAACAACTTACCATAGACTTCTGACCAGGTGTACAATAGCGATTTTTAGACAATGCGCTAAGCCACTGGGCGCATTGTTTAAAAAATAAACGTGCAAAATAAGGAGTTTAACTTGGCACCGGATGGAAAACGAGTTGCAAAATACAGCCCTAATCCTATCTTGTCCTAGTAGTTAAGGCACCCGTCATGACATTTTGAAGCATCTACATAGGAGATGCTATGATGAAACATCTACCAACAGATATTCTATAAAACTTAAAATTATTGTTCTACAGGCTGGACTGACCACATACTATCATCCAGGCATTAATCTGAAGAAAGTTCACTATGACAGCATAAAGCTGTATGAAAAGCTGGAGGCAGAGACTGGGCAGGTAGGTGGGCACTGTGCTCTCTGAACTTCTAAATATTTTTTCCATCTCTCAAATCAGAGTTTGTAATTTAAAAAACTGTATTCAATATTTATTTAATTGCCAGCCTTTGTAGGTTTGTGGTACTTGCTTATTCATCTAAAGTAAAGTAAAAGTAGAATGACGCGACAATTTGTCAGGTGGTGACACTACTGCTGCACCACTGTGCCCGTATTTATCTCATACCACAACATTAAAAACTCATTAAATCTGAGTGACAGAAAATTAACACATCACTTTTAAAAAAAAAGAAAATCAAAATCTGTGCCTGATATAAATGTAAATTTGAATAAATTTGAGCTTTTGTCTCCTGTCTTTTTGGGGACTGTAGGCTGTGGGGTTCCATCAACCAGGCAGCATCAGGATTGCTTCCAGTCCAGTGCGGGTGGATGAAATAAAATACCAAATGACCCGCACACACTGGCACCCCACTCCCCAGTACCTCATTGGACCTGAGAAGATCCAAGAACTCTTCCCTTTGCTCAATATGGACAAGGTTAGAGAGAGAACAGATATTTCATTTTGTGCATGAAAGTAGGCCTATATGTAATGTGATGGAACTCGATAATAGGATAAAGAATTTTGCTGATTTTAAGAGTAATCATAGTGTATACCACACACATTACCATACCAAGACAAACAATTACCCAAATTATCACATAAACATAGGAATAAACACAAAAATGTTAAACTGTGGAGAAAACATGTCTAAGTGTTATCTCATAGTCTCCATTTTAAATAATATAGAAATGTATTTTTTTAGTTGCTGACTGCCAAATTGTGCCAATAGTTTACTCAATGTACAACATATTTACACAAGGTATAACAAGGGATTCTATGCTGTAGTACACTACCGGTCAAAAGTTTGGAGTCATTTCCATTCCACTCCATTATAGACAGAATACCAGCTGAGATTAGTTGCATGTTTTTTTTAATGAGGGCAGCAGTTTTGAGATTACAGTATGTGCTTACACAATTACAAAAGGGTTCTCCAATGTTTTCTCAGTTAGCCTTTTAAAATGATATCAGATTAGTAAACAGAATGTGCCTTTGGAACATTGGATGAATGGTTGCTGATAATGGGCAATGTAGATGTTGCATTAAAGATCAGCCATTTTTTTCTACAACAGTCATTTACAACATTAATGATGAAAACAAGGACATTTCTATGTGGCTTTTGAACTGTAGTTTACAGTATGTAGTTTTTAATATAGTAGGTTAATACCTAGAATCCCATACATTTATCACCCAGGTATTGGCAGGGCTGTACACCACTGGGGATGGACACATTGATCCTTACTCTCTGACAATGGCCCTTGCTGCTGGTGCCCGCATGTATGGTGCCCAAATCTACAACCCAGCCCCTGTTACTGGCCTCACTCCTTTGGAAAATGGGAAGTGGGATGTCAAGACCCCTCATGGAATCATAAGAGCTAACCGAATTGTCAATGCCTCAGGTTTGTGCATATTCTAATATTTTAGAAATTTAAAGCAACCTTTTCCTAAATCACTATCAAATATATCACAGGGGCTTGGTTGAATTTCCTATTGTAATGCGTTCTTTAGAATGTCAATTATTTTTCAAATATGTACAAACCTTTAAAGTAGTTTCAGTTATGTGGTGCATCACACTTGTATACAGGGATTAAAGTGGGCCGGTACAGTCCGGAACATACCTCAGATAAATTAATAAATGAATAGATTTATTCATACCAATGATGGTATTGTTAAAAACAGTTAATTTTCGCGTGCACTATCAAATTGAAGACTGGCTCTCCCTCAGGATTACGGTGTTCAACAAATCCGTGGCCCCGCCTTCACAACAAACACACATTATCCCCCCTCTTGTCCCCTCCCAATGGTGTTATGTTCTCACGGTTCTCCTGTCTGATTTGAGTGCATCTATACCGGCAGAGTGTTTAGCTGTGTGTTTACAGTTGCTGTTCTAGTCAGAGCAAGTGAATGTTGGAGTGGAGATAAAGTTGAAGGTGAAGTAACATTAAAATTCCAGAATTTAAAAAGGACAACAAATACAACTAAAAGAAACAAGGCTCTGAGTTTAGATAATGTGCAGGGCAGTATGGCTCTAGCTGTTTATCTGCTGGTCAATGACGAACGTTAAGTTAACTGCAGGGTAGCTGGCTTACTTAAACTTACTAACAAACTTCCTAATGGACAGGACTCAGACAGGATGAACAAAGAGATGACCCGACAAAGAGGCACCAAACAGAGGAACGGAGGGGTAGAAATACACAGACTAATTAATAGAAAGAGGACTGGACGAGACCAACAAGACAATAACGGGGTACAGGTGCGAGCAGAAACGGAGGGAAACTAACGAGACAGGAAGTGCAGACCAAATAAGGAAAAAGGGGTGGAGACAGACACATGACAACAGAGCCCATGGGGAACAGCAAAAGCAAACAAACACAGAACAACACACAAAATGGCCACCGGGGTGGCACAAAGTCAATCAGTCCCTGCAGGATCCTGACACACACAATGTTGTATTTCTCCAAAAATAGAAAACGTTCATATAAAGGCTTGAGACTCTTCAGAGGTAAACTAGTGATGGTCCGATACTGATACTGGCATCAGGAATCGGGCCGACGTCCCCTACAGGTCCCCGCCGAACGTCCCCTCCTCGAGAATGTGTAGAGTTCCCGTAACAAATGCTACGTGGTCTGTTATTCCGTTCCAAAAGTCCTCGGTTCAGCCCCGATTCGGCCGTGTGTGTGGTTCTGAAAATAAAACAGAAAATAAGATAATAAGTACATGACTAGGCCTATTCGGAGAAATGTTACATGCACGTAATGACAGTTATCTGAAGAGATGTGCATTGTACACCATGTAAGCAAGCACAGCAAAAGGTAGCCTAAATGTGAATTTGCCAAATCCATCCCTAGTTTGCATTCATTAGGTTCTCCACTCAAAACGTAGGCCTAACTGCATATATCTGCAGTGAACTTACTTTGTGCATAGACACACAACTTCATAAAGTGTTGGTAGGCTCAAGCAGCTGCTAACTTGCTAAAGCTGCTAAAGGTGAGCTAGCATAGTTTGACTGCTACGTTATATGTTAACATTTGACAACTTTTCATTAAGTTTCATTCATAACTGAAAACTTTATCGGCTACATGCACAGCCAGACATATTAGCCTACTTAATTTCATCGGTGGCCACCGGTGGTGAACTTTTTCCGAATGCTGTAGCTGAACCAAAGATCCTTGATTACTCCGCTTTAACCCTCTCTGTCTGAACTGTGAGCTGAACTTAATGTTGCTACATAATGACATTTAACATGTGAGGTCTCACATGGATGTGGATGTCCCCGCCCCGTCCAGCAGGCTGCAGCCAGAGCCCTCTCAACTCTGTTGGCTCATGTGCACTTAGCAAACAAACGTCCCCTTGATGTCCCCGGTATAACGTTTTTCTCAGGTCCACACAAGGACGTCTTTGGGATGTTTTTGAAAAGACCAAGGGACTTAACGGGGACATCCCCAAAAGGTCCGACACCGGACATCACACAAGGACAAAAGGAGAACTTGCTCTGGAAGTCAATAACGTTACGATGACGTCCGCTAGAAAACGCGACGTTGGGGATCAATCGGGGACATTGTGAAAGTCTGCTTAAAGTCCGGGGGACGTCCCATGTTTGTCGGGTTAGCTGCTGCTCTCAAGAAACTGCCGCTACACTTTCATGAAGCCTACTTGCAACGCTTATTTCAGTCTTGCATGAAAAACATACAGCTAGCTAGATTCATGTATCTGCGTTGAATCTATGCAGCTAATACCCTCACATGTATGGGATTCCATTTAAATTATAGCTCACCTAAACTATGCATGTGTCATACCCTTAGTTGAGCCTAGTTGTTGTTGTGCTGGGCGCTGGTCCGTAGCTCTGTTTTAGTAGATAAATCTAATTTGCAGAGGTGGGACAAAGTCACTGTTTGGCAAGTCACAAATAAGTCTGAAGTCTTAATGCTAAGTCCAAGTCAAGTCCCAAGTCAAGACGGAGATGTCTCAAGTAGCCTAAGTCAAAGTTGAGTCTCACTAAAGCCAAATCGAGTCCAAGTCCTTATTTTTTTCGAGTCCTAAACAAGTCATAGTCATATTATGCAACTGTATATTAATATGCCATCAATTATGCTTTCAATATCATTCTTATCAATTCATCATACTTTACAAATTGAAAAACTTTTAAAACACTTAAAGGTAAACTATGCAGTATTGGCAATTTCCTTACTCTTTTCTCGGTTTTTGCTTCTTTTTCGCTGGCTTTGTCATGATGAATGTCTGAGAAACTACATCGCTACCTTTTTCTAGCCGGTGCCTGGCGTGTATGTGTATTTGAATGCAGTAAAGCAATTTGTTACACTCATTATACTTCCTGACACTGAGGCCGTCGGCCCGCCGACCGACAGCTGCATGGGTGGTTTTTCCGCTCACAGGCGCTAGGGGGAAGCGAGACAGCCACCATTCAACCCGAAAAAAGTCATATAACCATTCCAATGACTCTGAAGCTGTTAAATGAAGGTAAATTAAGCGAAAAAAACTTGCATATTAAGCTAAAAAACCTGCATAGTGTGCCTTTAAAATCACAAGCCCAAAGACAAACCAAGTATCCTTTGTTCTCTTGTTAAAAGTTCTCTTGGAAAAGTAAAAGTGAATACTGGTTTTGAATTTAATGAGTTTGCGAACTGGCAATTCTATGTCCGAACAGTCATGCTATAACTTTAATTGAGTGAGGTGTGAGGTAGGCTACCTATGTGAGGTTAGTGTGAGTTAGGGAGTGAAATATGTGGATGACTATTTGGATGGGTGGACAGTTCCCCTGTTACTCCTATTCCTGCTCATTTTTGTTGTAGGTACTGTAGGCCTACTGTATTCTAGTTTGCTATTGCCTAATTTGTCAACATTAAACATGTTTTTTTTGTTGTATTAAAATATTAATTGATTGTGCACGTGAGCATTCAAAAAGGGAAAATTTCTTTCCCCATGCGCGATAACCCCCCCCCCCCCTCCCCCCCTTTTGAATGCTCAAGCGCACAGTCCTCTTTCCGTCAACACGAGACACGCGGTCGTCGATAGACTTATCAAGTCTTCAATTCAAAATGATGTCGCCAGAAAAAGAGCGGAAAAGTTACTCCAGTAATGTGTGTATAAACTGTCTTCTAAATAAACTTTCAGCACACATACAATGTTGCCAGTGCCTCGTTTAAATGTTAAGGACCTAATCATGTCGACGAAGTGTGGACCTCTTGTTATTTTTTGTAGAAGGGTTAAAAGAAGTGATTTATGTGCAGTGCCCGGTTGCGCTATGGAAGAATCTGTAAAAACTTGCTAAGTTTGGAATCCTTGGGGTCTGCATAGGGTCTACACCACTGTAGTGAAAGGAAAGGCAACCAGCAATGATGAGAACCATTTAAAATCAACATACAATTTCACTATGGCTATATTTTACTATATTAAGTTGTGAGTGACCTTTGGCCTTTGGACATTGTCCCATGAGCCATAACTGCAACCATTATATTGTTATTTTGTTAGCCTTAAGCCTAGCTCAGTCATTATGCCATACCACATCACCTCCTGCCGTGTAATAAGCCGCATTGAACACATGAAGATCTATTGAGAACACCAAATCCATATTTCCTGTTATTTTGGTGAAAGTAATGTAAACGTAGTGTAATGCCTTACAATTCAAAGACAGCAATATTGTAATGTAACAAATTACTTTGAGATGACTGTAACAAGTAATAAATAATGCATTACGCTTTTGAAGTAACTTGCCCAACACTGTAACTGGGTTATTTTATTCCTCAGTTCAGGTCCACTCCCATCTGTCATCCCTATTGTGCACTTTACACAGGGGAATATTTGACTAAATCAGGTAAAGTCACAGTTCAAACGCAGAGCATAGTAACTGGGTTATACTAGATATGGTGGGTTTGTGTTGGCAAACACCATTGCTTCTTCCCCCCATGTTTGTTTTAGCTAAGTTAAGCAAGAACACTGCTTTATCCCAGCCTTTGCCTCCCCAATTCTCTCTATCAACCTTTTCTGAAAAAAAAAAAAAGCCAAGATTATGATTTGCATTTTCTTTCTAATTTGATACATTTAGTTTATTTATTTTTTTCCATTATAAATAGAAAGTTTCAATAGTTTCAGAAATCTATCACTGACATTTTAAATATTTGATTTACACATTAATTGTATATACTATCTTAATAATTGTATATATTAACTTTAATGATGATTTAATGATGCACTCACATTTCACAATTTTAGTACAAAACCGATTATCCCTGCTATTAAGCTTTATGTGATGCCACAAAATACTTGCCAACATACATTTTTAGTGTGTGTGGTCTCAGACCTGCTTTGGATTATGGACTATGTAGTTGCTCTGAATTAGTTTTGTATTTTCATCATCATTCATTACCAGGTTGAAATAATTATCATAACCCATAATTGGTGTGGTGGTTTTGATTTTGATTATAAATATTATATTTTCAGAATGTATTCTGATTTGAAGTTATTGCAAAGATCCTCTTGAACTGTCAGTCAACACGCCGGCCAATCACACTTTATAATTCAGAGGTAGGCCCGTCCCACATGGTTACTGTTGCTATGTCCAACTTTAACTCACGTCCAAAATGACAAGTGAACAGCAGCCAGTTAACTGCACTGCGCAGTCTCTCATAGCCTATGCAAGCGATAATAGCCTAGCATATGATCACCAAAATGGTGAGCAACATAATCCAAAGTTTGCTGATTTCTAATTCGTTACTTCTCAATCGGAAGATATTCAGCATTCATATAAAAGATATTCATCGTGTCTTCATAGAACACACTTGTTTGGCTGTAACCAATATATATATATATATATACACACACCACATGCCTTCTCTTTTGGCATTGGCAAGTCAAATAGGACAAAATAGGCTAACCTAAAATACAAAATGTGAAAGAGACCCCAGGGCGATTTGTGTTCACAATACACAGATAATGCTAACCGTGCCGTGGACTTCAAAACGAACCGTCTGAGACCAATCTAAATTACTGTAAGAAAGAAAAGACTTAAGCTTTGCTATCATTCTTAGCTGGAAAAAGGTATATAAAATTGGGTATCATCTGTGTAGCAGTGGTAATGAATATTGTACTGATTAAAAATGGAGCCCAGGGAAAGCATGTATAAAGAAAATAATAGAGGCCCTAAAATAGGACCCTGGGGGACACCACACTTAAGTGGAGCATATGATGATGACGCATTACCTAAATGCACTCAAAAAGATCTATCAGTTAGACAAGATCTGAACCAATTTAACACAGTGCCTTGCAGACCATATTCCTAAAATTCACGGGCGAGGATGCGGGTGGATAATGAACAAAAACAGTAAACATAAAACATAGATGAAAAATATGCAATATTTGTATGTCTAAATTACCATTACCACATCACAAATATGTGTTCAAGTCAACAATAGGCTACGACCTTTGACCATCACATCACTACTGCTACTTTGATTTCTTTGATGCATCTCGTCTTTGGAGCGTAACATTAATAGGTCTATTTGTGTAATGCTCTGATGCAGCAAGCTTTGGGATATGGTTCATTATTGTAAGATTTAGCCCTAACGCAAAATGTTAAAGAAAAGGTGCCAATGGTAGGCTACTTGAATCTCGCAAAAGAAAGCGTATTTTAGGCTATATTGTTCATTAAAGTTGACAGGGGCCAGTTAAATGTTTGTATTAGGCTATTTTTGTAGCCCTAAATGCTCCAATAGCGCCAAAGAAAGCACCCATTTCATTAGCTCATAGAGAGCCTGTATTGTGATGTTGAGAGATGCAAGATCTAAGATAAGATAAAAGCACATAACATTGTAATTATTTTAGCTTGTGTGTGATTTATTGCGGGCACAGGTCATGTAACGGGCCAAATATTAACTGGTCTGGACGGGTGCGGATTTAATTTTTATATTATCACAGGTGACGGGTCGGATCTGGTGCTGAACTTTGTGGGTGTGGGTGGGGGGCGGGTCTCCAAAACTGGACCCGTGCAGGACTCTGCCATGCACTACCACCTTGGACATTTTCTGTCTGCTATGATTTGACATGGAGAAAGCAAAACGTAAGGCACTTTTCTACAAAGTTGAACAATGGCTGCAAGTTGAACAAACTTGAACAAGCCTCGAATGAGTAGAGGAAGTTCACATAAGTATCATGAATTCATGCTTCAATGGAAGGCACAATACTTAAGACATCTGACATTTTGAACTAACTTGGTAAATTTCAATAGCTGATTGCTGACCATAGGGGCAGAATCTTAAATGTTTTATTATATTATAGCTTCTGAACCCTATGTTATACTGTAAGTGATTGAGGGAGAGAGAGCTGTTGTGAGACATATTCAGAAACAAAATGTTCAGTCATAAAATATATCTGACATTCCATTCCACAGTACAACAGCCTCTTTTTGCAGCTGCTTACTGCTCCACTCACTTATTCTAATGGGTCTCTGGGGGAGATGTGCAAAGCTTTGCACAACCCTTGGATTTTGGATAAGATTTTGGCTTTCTTCCCCAGATGTGCTTTCAGCCAATCCCAAAGTTACAACTCTGCAGAATCTAGCCAATGACAGACAAGCAGCCAACATACGCCTCCTGGTCAGACTAGCATATAAGCCAAATCTATTTCTATATTTCCCCTCCAACTAGGGAGTGAACAATTTGCCATTCTGATAGGCACAACACAATAATCCTTTTGACAGAAGTGAAGCTTACACAAGCACATGAAAAAAAATCAGATAGGGCTTTTTACTTTCTTTTGCCTTTGTGTACAACGGTTATGTTATCACAGAGATTCTTTTTTTTGTGATTTTTTTTAAACCTTTTTCCATACATTTTCTGATTGGTTGTGATGACCAATGCTTTCTTCAAAACTTTGTTCTCCTGTTCTCATATCAGGTAGATGTGATTTGGATTTCGCCTGGCAGATGTTTAATTGAAATTTAGAGGGCTGGACTGGTTTGATTTAGGAGTGACAGCAAGTGCTTTCCCTTCTGTTCTATTCACTTGCAAATGTTCCCAGTTCAAGGCTAAGGAAGTTAGAAACTGTGTGTCCTGATCTGTGTTTCTCATTCTCTGGTGTAACACTGAAACACATTCAGATACATATGCTCTCATAACAAGGGCTTATGTGTAGAAATGGTAACATTAATGGGTCACCCCCTTGACCTGTTAATGAGTATTAGTGATCAGTGAATTACTGCTGACAGATCACTAGGTTGCTGAAATGCTGAAACATCTCTTACATACTATATATTTCATTACCTCTTTTTGTCATTCCTTTATTGCTCTCTTAGCACTCTTGTTTTCTAGTTCATGCTACTAGGTTCAACGTTACTTCTTACTGATCCTTTCTTGTTACTCTCTAGTCTTGTGTATCTATCTTCACTCAAAAAATCACTTGCTCCCTTTCCCTCTCCCCTGCTCTATCTACACATCAGCTTAAAGTGTTACTATTTACTCAGCTCAGTAGCATAGGCCACAACATACACTCTGTAAAAGTGCACACTGCTACACATTATTGCCCCACAGAGTCTTGCATAAGGTCTAAGGTCAGGATTTTGGAATGTGGATGAAGGCTTCTTCGGGATCCTGTTTGCCTCCAAAACTTGTGCCCTGATTAGATTCCATCTGAGCCCACGTCCCCCTCCTCAAATTTCTCACTGGGCCACCCTTTGCATATTTCCATTCCATTGAATGGATTGAATTGGGTTCATCTCATTTTTGTGTATGAGATTTTATACAGAGCACTGCCTTACATAAGGGGGGGGATACACTGTAACAGACCACGGGCAAAATTACAGAACTCTCAGTAATGATACATCCTATGTACTTTCCAGAAATATACAGACACATTTGGGGACTAGCAGGAGATAGGTTGCAAAATCGACAAAACAACAAAACTCCACAAAAGCTTTCCCTGAGACCTGTAAATCAAAAGTGTATAAATGCCCCCTAAATATGTTTTCAAGGGACACTGGTAAGGTTCTTTAGCTGTTATTCAAATTCTGGGTACTGGGTACTTAAGACTGTATTTCTTAGTCCCTACTGACTGGACCCAGTCTTTGTTTTTTTTTAATCAATCAAAAATGACCTTCATGTTAATGGTATTATCAAGACTCAATATCAAGTTATTTCTTATATTTTTCTGTATCATTTTAGAGTGTAAGTTCTTGTATTCTCTCTCTCTCACTCTTTCTTTTCTCTCTCTCTCTCTCTCTCTCTCTCTATACCACACAGATACACACTGACTACACGCCCTCAGCATAAAATAGTTCCCAACAGGAGCAGGTGCTGTTGGGATAGTTGTGTCTGGTTATGGCAGGTTGTGGCCAGTTGTCTTCAGCAAAGAGCAGCTGTGTGCTCTCATGACAGTTTCTGTACCACTTTTTCCACCAACAGTGTCCTCCACTATTTTTGGAACCCCTGGTAAAGCTGTAAAAAGAGGTATAAAAAGTAATATTTTGGTGATTTATCATAAAACCCAACTAACAAAACGTGCTACAATTATTGGCACCCCTTTCTTGAAATTATTTGTAAAGCATCCATTTGTCAATAAATTAACCTTCTCATATAGATCATAATGTCATTATAAGGTAAAAAGGAGCGGTGGTATCATAGTGGCTAAGGAGCTGGGCTGCAGTAACCTGAAAGGTTGTGTCCAATCTAGGCTTCCACCATTGTGCCCTTGGATAAAAACATCTGCTAAATGAATAAATATAAATATAATCTCTCCACATCACCTAGATTCCTGGGTGCTCTCTTGTGTATTCTTCTCCTTTGCAGTCTTTCCAGTGGTTTTCTATAGCGATCAGATCAGGAGACTGAGATGACATTTTTTAAAATTAATCTGGACATATGTTTTGGATCATTGACCTGCATTACCTGCTTTTAGGTGTCTTGGCAGAGGCAGCCAGATATTGATTTAAAGTGTCCAGGTATAGTGCCCTCCACAATTATTGTCACCACTGGTGAGGTTGACTAAAAACAGATCTTTTGGTGATTTATTGTAATCTCACCATGAAAACAATGAAAAATACAACCAAATACAATACAAATACAAGGGAAGCAAATTAATTCTGAGAAACACAAATACCTCTTAAAGAAGAATATTTTTTAACAAAAAGACAAGTGCCACAAATATTGGCACCCCTGCATGTAATACCTTGTTATGCATCCCTTTGCCAATAAAACAGCTTGTAATCTTCTCCTATGACATCCTATACAGGTGGCGAATACAAAGCTAAGGATTTGAGAACATCCCTCTTTACAAAATCTGTCCAGTCCAGATTCCTAGGTCCTCACTTGTGCATTCTACTCTTTAACTCACCCCACTGTTTTCCCATGGAGTTTAGATCAGAGGACTAAGATGGCAGTTGCAGCAGCTGATTTTGTGTTCAGTTCACCATTTTTGTTTTATTATATTCTGGACATCTGTTTCTGTTCATTGACCTGCTGAATGATCCAATCATGACCTGCTTTTAGTGTCATGGCAGAGGTAACTTTTAAAGATTTTTTGGAGACTTGGTGACCTCAAGATGATATTGCTGTAACTCTCCAACAGTGGTTCTTATGTATTTTTGCCTCTCTTCCAATCCTCTTCATTGTGCATGTCCAAGCAAGTTTGGCACATTTCAAGTTGATTGGAAATGTATAGGCTAATCATTGTTTTATCTGCAAATATGGGCATTTTAAACTGAGTACCTAGTTTTCATAGCCATTCTCTCACAAGTCCCTTTCAGACATGCACTGGACTCCTGACATGATCTGGGAATCAAACAGGCGATCTGTATGTGTGAACACGATGTCCGAATTATTTTACCTCAAAATCACCCGGGTCTGACACTAGCAGCCCCCTAGTGCTATGTCCGGGAGTCACACAGATGAGCACATATCCTGTTATAACCTTACAAGACAAAAAGTTTAGGCAGCACCAGAGAATGTCTAATAAGGGGAGAACTGCCACTCTCGGAAAACTTCCGGTTTCTGAACTGGTTGCAGTTCCTTGTGTGGTTCCACATGAGGGCGCTCGTCCACGAGTGCAGAATGCATGGAGGTCTATGGAGCTGTACCCCTCAAAATCCACTTTTCTCGGGATATCATTTTTTTTCCCAGTAATCTGAATATTGTATTCGAAAGGGGAGGCAAAGAAAATACACTTGGTTGAGTATTATATTTTTAAGTTTTTAAGTCACTTAATTGTTCTTTCAAATGTGTCAATGACGTCATCTACTAAACCCCTCTTCTACTGCACTTTTTACCCCCCCCCCACTTTGCACAAATAGGCTGACACCAGACATAATTTCACTGCATTTCTTACTTCCAGTAACTATATGCATGTGACAATAAACTTCCTTGTATCCTTGTATCCTTGTATCCTTGTATTCATTAGCACAATGCTAGCGTGTTATGGGCAACAACGACCCAAACTGTAAGAAATCAAAAGGACATAAGTACTCGTTCATTCAACTTTTGACCTATAACCCATGTTGAAGTTATATAAACTACAACGACAATCAGGTAAAAGAGACAAATTTAGCCGTCTAGCTCCATTGACTCCCATTCATTCTGCACTCATGGCGATCGCCCCCAGTGGAAATCTGGTGGAACTGCAACCAAAATTCGGTACAATGGGACTTCCCGTCAGGCTCTCCGTAGACGGGCTCTGGCAGCACTAAAGAAGGTTTGCTCTCTGAGTCCCTCTACAGATGAGTGGACCGCTGGCGGTATGCCGCCGGTGGCGTGCCACTTGTGGTCCGCCGTTGGACCACCATCTCTTTAAATTTAACTTGTCATGAATATTAAGAATGATATGGAGTATAACGGAACAAATTAAAAAGATTTTAGACCAATAGTGGCAAAATATTGGGCAATTTGAACCGATGAGCAAAATGCCAGCAGACCGCCAGCTATGCCCCCAATGGACCGACAGTGGTCCGCCAGCTTCTGGCTATCTGGGGTGGATGAGAAGTACGTCAGGCCATTCTCTTGTTGATCGCATGTGGACAAATAGAGTGAAGAGTTAAATGGTAATTGTTATCGATTAAAGCCCTCCTTACACTGAAAGACTTTGCAAAGATTTGGAAAAGATTTTTGAAAGACTACAGTCTCAGAACTCTCACATCTAAAGACAAGTGATAGAGTGAAGACTAGTCACAGACTATGACTTTGCAACAACTAGGGATCATGCAGGGTCACTATTTACAAGACTGCTACTAGATTCCTTTAAATTATTTCCATCATGCACTACATATCAACAGGAACTCATATGATAGCCTACTCATATCAAAGTCATTTTTTTGTGTTTCTTCAGTATTGTTCCATGTGTGATATCCCTGTAAGATATAGAGTTGTTCTGTCACGTGGAATAGCCGACTAGTAATTTATAAGAAATGAAATAACAAATAATCATATAGGCTACAGCTGTTGCCTACTTTGCCCCTTCCTGTTTGGTGTTGGAGAGAGGTCACTATTGGTTTTTATATTGTTCACGTCACTATTTGCATGAGCCACGACTAGAAAGACTTGCGATAATATCAAACACGTTTCATATTGTTGTAACGGCAAAACTAAAAAAAGACTGACTCCGACTGACTTAAAACCGCTAAGATTGGCACCTTATACTAAACGATCTAGTTGACGGGAGCGCGCCGCGATTCCAGTACAACTTCCATGATTTCTGTCCGACTTTGGAAATGTAGTCGCCGACTGTGAAAACAGACCAAAATCGTACAATGTAAGGCCGCCATGATCTGACTCCATTTAATTAATCATTTGTATCACCATTCAATTACCAAGTCACTAGTTTATCAGCTATGGAAGAGCATGACATGACACACTACGAGAACTACAGATATGATTGGTGAACAGGTTAACAATTTATTAAGGCCTTAAAGGGTAAATGTCTTAGTCAATATCAATCTCACTTCAGTCGAATGTAAAGTAAACTCACATGGTCTACTGTAACAAAGTAAAGTAACAAAGTAGCAAATAGTAACAAAGGAAGCTTACCCAAAAGCACAGAGATAAACAAGTTAACAAGTTAAAGATAACAGATACACTAGATAAAACAGTACAAACCCAGAAATAGAGAAAGAGAGACAGGGAGAGGGGGAGAGAGAGAGAGAGAGAGAAAGGGAGAGAGAGAGGGGGGAGGAGAGAGAGAGGGGCTGAGAGGTCAGAACCCCAGGGCAAGACCAAAGAGAAAAGAGAGAAAACACATAGACAAGAGAACTCTTGTTTTATCATCACTTGGGCCAACCCCCACTCATCAGAGCCTTTGTTATCTGAGGGGGATGGGTGTGGCCCAGGTGGATATCATCACCTCTAGAACTATAATGTAGTTTTTAGTCTACAACTATGCACAGATACATTAAATTGTAATGAAACCATGATCAGACGCTCACAGTTGCCCACATTACAAGTATTATTTCAAGACCAAACATGAGTGTATTATTCACAACATACATTTATAGACCAATACTGTAACAAGGGTTGTGGAGCATCTCACCATAAGACATCAAGTAGGCCCAGGACTGAGTTAACCTCTCAGTAGAGGGGCCAGAACAAAGAGCAAATGGCCACTTTATGCATGAGCGGGTGTTGGCAATCTTTGGCCATCTTTCAGCTAAGACAATACAGATCGAACACAGGTATCCACACATGTAAATTGAATGCAAAAGGAATTCTTTAAAATATATACACAAAGAAGTAAAACACTGAAATACAGCACTCAATCACCTTAACTTATCATTATTATTTTCATGCCCACTAGTGGTATTTATGTTCTGCTCAGGCAAGATCTTTGAAATTACCTTTAAAATAGCCTTTGTTTTTTAGATTACAATTATTTAGCATGCACCTCTTTAATCCTGTACTTTCTAGCATGGTCCTCTCATCTCATCTCGTGATCATCACTTAGGCCTTACTGTCCACTGTGCCTCCTCCTGGTCCACATTTTTCTCACATAGAGTAGTCTGGAGGCTTATGACTGCTCCTCATCTTAAATATAATGTAATTATGAAACATTGCCATTAGTAGGCTAGGCTAAAATGAGTCTGGTGAAGGTGAAGTACACACTAATCCCGGCGCAGTGAGCTGCCTGCTACAATGGCGGTGCTGGGGGAGCAGTGAGGGGTTAGATGCCTTGCTCAAGGGCACTTCAGCCGCGGCCCACTGGTCAGGGCTCGAACCGGCAACCCTCCGGTTACAAGTCCAGAGTGCTAACCAGTGGGCCACGGCTGCCCACAGTCTATAATAATCTGTCTGATTATTTAGGCTAAACGTGGCAAACTCAGCCTGGATTTATGAAGATTTTAATTAATTTCATAAAACTTGATGACGATGATTGTTCGTTTGTTATACATCACAAACTCACCTTTTCCGACAACGTTGAGTCGACTCGTCTCATACGACAACCGCGACAATCTCCTTAGGGCCGCTTATGCAGGCTCAGCTCAGGTGCCGGTCGCGTGCAGCGCTGCAGCCACAGAGTTTGCCCTTCCCCTACTGACTTTCACTTTCGGTGCCCGAATGGAATTGAATGAGGCTTTGCGATGTGGAGAGCTAGGCAGTCGCCCTACTTGGCCGAAGCGGCACTGAGCCAGGCAGTCGACGGCCGTCGGATGGACAGCCATTCTGGACTTTTCCAGAAAGCACAGATGCCTGCCTATAAGCCTAGTGGTGGAAAGGGTGCCATGTCATTTCTCTGACGCTCCATTGTTCCGACCTCTCAATAACCTGACCAAATTCCATTTGGTCTTATAGCCCAGTGGTTCTTAAACTTTTTGTCTGGCGACACCCAAAAAACATGGGCCAAGTCTCGCGACCCCCTTCTCTCTAACTGGCGGAATTTGGTTTTGAAATGTTGCGAGATGGGCATTGGAAGCAGAGGCAGAAAATGTCTTCTCTCATAGGTAGGCTATGTCAACATCAAAGGCATTATGTCAATGGCAGCCTTTGACTAAAAACCTTTACAAAAATGTCTTTAATCCAGACTGCAAATCATTTCGCGACCCCTCAAATATTTTTGGCAACCCCCAGTTTGAGAACCACTGCTATAGCCCTTTAGTCCGACGTCCCTTTGTTTCGAAACATATCCCATTGTTCCGATCACATAGGCCTAGGCTTTTGTGGATCACCGCCCATAATCTAAGATCTGAATCAGCAATTCGTGGGTATTTACCAGAATTTGGGCCTATTTCTGTCCACAGGGTGTAATTCTATTAAAAACACATTAAATCTAATCATATTTACCATCACTAATTAGTATAAGCCCTGGCTATTTTTAATGGTTGCTCCTACTCATGATTTTGACACATTGTATTGGTGTTTTATGGTACAATATCTGTTTTGGTGTTGTCCGCAACCAGAGTTTTCACATGTTGTGCCTCTATCTCAAACATTATTTATCAAAATGAATTAAAAAAATCATACATATGAATTAAATGTTATCTGAACTAATGAATTGCATGCAGACATTATGCATATGCATTTCCTACTTTATTTTGCTTAATGTATACCTGTCCCATGGTTTAGCCGTCATTACCAACACACTCTACATAAAGGCACTTTGCTACTGTTTTTTTCATCAAAAAATATTTGGTAGCCGTGGTCACCTAATATCACAGTGGAATACATGGGTGTTAAGCAGAAAGATTGATGGCTTGATGTCCAGAAACATAATAAAATCTACTCTTTATCCCTCTTTTTGGGCATGTACACTTATTATGCGTCATTACCATACGTATTGTATTTCTGTATTTTTGAATATTCCTGACATTTTAAAATTACTTTAATAGTTTAAATGGTGTACATTACATGTAGAAAGCTAGCTACACTTGCACATCATTTTTGCTTCTCAGGGTAGTTTTTCGGTATAAATGTCATCACCAACACAGTCATTACCAGCACATTATAGCTTGAAATGTAGTGGTAATGACGACTGTGTTGGTGATGACATTTTTGCAGATACATTTAAAGTACGCTTTTTAAAAGAAATATGTTTTTTTGCACAAAGTCAGTTCAACTTGGGTTTCTAAATTATAAACATTTAATTGTAATAGATTACGATCAGTGATTTGTCATCACCACAACAAATGTCATTACCAGAACTGCAATGTCATCACCATCACCATGCACATTTTTGCCAATAGAATATGTATAAATTAAAATAAATGACATTAATTAGATATTTTTAACAATGTTGGACAGCCTAAATGTTGGACAGCCTAATGATATATGGCATTTACAGCATTTCAAATAAATTAAATTCCAAGCCAGGGTCGAGTGAAAAAATAAAAAAAAATACTTAAACGACTATAATTCATGTTGTAAGTAAAATTCAACAATTCTAATAAAATAGACTTTTGATCATTGATTGATCATTGATTAAAATGTACATATTAGATTATGTGAGGGTAATGATATTTACCTGAAAAAAGACAAAAAATCATAATTTCCCTTATATTATGGTCTCAACCAAACTCACAAGGTTACTCCTATCAAAATGAGTGATAATTTGATGCATACCAATTAATAATAATAATCTTTATTTGTATAGCACCTTTAATACACAGAATGCAGCTCAAAGTGCTTTACATGTAACACAATAATAGTCAGTCAGTCATTATCAGTCAAATTTTGAATTTTATTTTTCAAAATTTCAGTAACCCAAATAGGACCGAAATCTGAGAAAAGTGAAATTACTTTTTTCTAGCTTATTAACACGTTTAAATGTTTATCTTTGAAAAACTGAAATAAAAATATAGGCTAAGTCCAAAGTCCAACAGGGTAAAGGTAGTTTTGAGTTGGATATGTATTTATATTTCCATAAGCCTGCAATGATAATGAATAGGAATGGGGCATAGCCTATCCTTGCAATAACCAATGTGAATCTAACTTGATCAGAAGATGCCTCGGTTGTTTCAAACAGAAAACTTTGGGATTTCAGACATGTTAAACAAGGCAATAATCCTAAAGAAATGTTATAAATAATTATCCCTAATAATAAAATTATCAGTCCTGGGGCGCTATCTTTACGATCTGAAACGCAAGTATCAAACGCAAAGCACAAGTAGATTTTTGGGCGGATCTTGGGCGCTGTTGCTATTTTACCAGTGGGAGAAATGACTGTTGTGCCCGACGCAAATCTAAAATGGGGTGGTCTGAAGTAGCTACATTACCCATGGGTGTGGTTTGGGCGTAACGTGCAATAAACCAACATAAATAAATAAATATAACAACATAGCAACATTACTTGAGTTTTTGGCGCGTTTACAATAGCCTACTATTGGCCATTGACAACTTGACAAGGCCGACGAAGCTGTGATTGAAATTCGGGACTGGAGCTGTCCCTGACGGGACAAATAAAAAACATCCAAAATACAGGATGTCCCGGACAATTCGGGATGGTTGGCAACCTCAGTTCTATTTGTCTGTTCAACTCGTTTTCCGAGCTGTTTCCACCAGTTCAAAGTTCAAACTTGCATAAGAAACGCAAAGGGTTTATTTTTTTCGAAACTAAGGGACATCGGACTACTGGGTTATCGGGCAAAATAATTTTTTTTTCGGATTATTGAGAGGTTGGAACAATGAAGGGTCGGAGAAATGGGCAGTCCCCCAATAAAATATACTGACAAATGTGGTTTTTGAGTTGTCCTGCCCTTTTACTGCATTCATTAACTGAAACAGAAGGCCCGATTTTAACGATCAGAAACGCAGCGCATAGCGTATTTTTATCACAACGCAAAGTTTATTCCTATCTTACAATCAAATTCCTCGCCTTATCTTTTATTAAAAAATGGGGTGTAGCAATTAACAAGCTAAGGTGCGGTCTGGCGCATTATCTAAAAATCGCTATCTTACGCCATCTAAAAAGCATTATACGGCACTGACAAAGAAAAACCTTGGCCCGGTTTTCCGATAATGATGGATACACACACTTACGAGGGTTTTCTATGATTCATCTTAAGATTGTTCATTTGGTCTTTCCGACTGTTTCCCAAACATGCTCATAGCGTGAATGTGCATGCACTGCTCTTAATGCGCTCTTAAGGGGAGCTGTCCACGTTAATAGTTCTGAAATATCCTCTAATTTGATGGAGATGTCAGGTGACATTAATTCACATCAATATGAAAATAGAAAAACTTTGACATCTGCGTGTAAGCATCCCAAGTAGGCTATATACCACACACAGACATAAATAAGTAAGACGCGCAGCGGAGGGGTCTTGTTCCGCCCTGAAGGGACCTATCTTCCGACAATGACTGGCGTTCTATACATTATCCCGCTTATTACACGGCTACTTACCAAAACACCAAACCAAATCTTTAGCCTACATAGCCTAGGCTATAGCCTATTTGTTTTTCATCATGGCTTTTGCTGAGAAACAAGTAGTTCGCAACAACACACGCTGAACTTGAATCAAACATTCTTTAGAACACAGCTGATCAACCGTCTGCTTTCACTTTTGACAAGTTCCAATCCTTGCGTAGTGATATGAAAGAATTGACTTAGAAGCACAAAGCCCATTTTCCTTGACAGCGGTCTGTTATACTTAGCAACGGTCTGTTATTCAGAATTAGCAGACCGCCGAACGTTGGGAAGGCCCATTCAAGTGAATGTAGCATTCTGCAGCACTATGAAGAGCTGTGTAATAATTGTAATTATTTAAGATTAGATTGTTGCACCGTGCAATAATGTTTTGCGGTATCACTTAAGAAGTCGAGTAAGAAAGTGAGTGTGTAGGCTTAGATTTTGACGCAGCACAGACTAAACCCCATGCTCCTTTCTCTGCTTTTACCTCAAAGGCCTAATTATGACCGCTGCTAGCGAAGCCAGTTTTTTTTTTTCCCAGTGATCTAATTCCTGAATTTTTGGTCAACGATACCAAGGACACCGAAACACCGGGGCACATGAAATTTGGTGGGTATGTAGCCCCACTAGACTTTTACGGAAAATTTTCATTTGGTCCCCGGGGGCCACTCCCCCTCCCCCGCGCTGGGCCCCCCGAAACCCCAAAAATGCAGTTTTTCCTAAATAACTACCTGAAACGTGGCACCGAGGATGAAGATATTTCTATGGTATGTTGGTCTCAAGGGCCCACATCAACCTAGCCCATAATTACTTATTTGTGATTTGCATCCCCCCGGTAAAAATGAAAATGCAATACCATTCTGCTTTAATCGCCCCTATCTTCAGTTAAGATGTTCAGAACTGCACCAAATTTTATGTGTATGATTAACCTGACATTCTCTGGTGGTATGCCAAGTTTTGTAGAATTTCATCAAGTCTCACATACACTCTTTTTCACAAACACACAGGGTGCGATTTGTAGGGGGGGATGGTGAGGATTTCCCCCCCTCTGGTTTTCCTATCCTATTCTCCTTTCCCTTAATTTGGCCTTGATCGTGCAGGACATTTCAGAATGTCAAGTGTGTAATCCATCATAAATGGCTAGGTTCAATGGAAAAGTTAGCTGGACAAATGAAAGAAAACGAGAAGGATTCAGTGAAGCATAATAATGTTTTAGAACCTTCAAAATTAGAAAACTGATGCAACTGAGATGGAGGACAACTGCACGTAGAGTAGAACGTAGGCCTATTGTCCGAAGGAACTTACATTAAATGAGTAGATATTTGCTAAATGTCACAAAAAGTGTTACAGAAATTGCTTGGCATCGCTTATTCAATGGCTCTCTACCGAAACACCTGTAGTTTGCGGAGAACGAACGAGAAAGCACTCGTTTGATAAATCAGCCAGTAGTAGACAAATAACTTTAACTTTTTAACAGCTGCAAGAAATGGAAGCTTCATGGTCTTTATGTTCTGGTTCGTAAATTATTTTCATAAAACTTCAAGTTGCCCTATAACTTTACTCTCCAAACTCTTCACTGCACTGTAGGCAATTAACTGACAGTATGATAGGCTATTTATTTTCTGTAGGCTACAATAAACACATTTATTTTTTCAACTTTTGCAATATTACGCACTTGACTACTGAACGCAAATCAGCAGGAGAGAGAATGCACGTAGCCTAAGCAGCGTGTAGCGCAATGTGTAGGCTATTTGGTTACCAACTAACACTGTTAGCCAATTCACTAACTTAAGACTTCAGTGCCATCATATACAACGTTTTTTTACACAACAAATACAGAAAGGATGGAGGCAGCAAAAGTAGAGAAGTCATTTCAGATGGGGCAAGAACAAGGTGAATTTGTATGCTTGTCAAAACGTAGTCCTACCCTGCATTAGAGGAGCTGATCATCATACCAAGCACACTCGCTGTTTAAAGTCATGCACCACGGTAAACTAAAACTAAAATGTTACAAAGGTGGCAAAAATAATATAGGGTATTATTAGCCATGACATTACTAGGCTATGAATTGTTCGTTCATTTTTTTCTTTTTTTTTGGTGGGGGGGGTTACAAACTTATTCAAAATCACCCCCCCCTCTGGTTTTTACACAAATCGCACCCTGCAAACACACATACATACATCAACACACACACGCACATACACATGCACACATACACACACACATAAACACACACTCGCATCCACAGGCACAGACACACGCATCCACATAGATATACACAGACACACACAAACATAAAGACAATAGACGCTTCCTATAAGGACAAAACTGCAGTTTACCGCAGAGGACGTCTAATAAGGATGATTTACACATGAAATGTAATTCCCATTTCTTCTTGAAGCCTAAATAAATCTGAGAATCTGAGAATCAGACATGCTTGGTTTTTACTGCAGGTACGTTAATCTTATACAAGTTATCTCAATAGCCTAGGACCTAGGTAAAATAATGTTACCGTTAGCATTGGTTGAGTGATGGAGGCCAATTTGATTATTGGTGTATTTGTAGAAAACCATAAATGCGGTTACCAAGCAAATTTATAACAGCGCTGTAATTGTATCTTTCGACTGTCATCTCATTCTTTTCTGACCATAGCCTACTAACAGAAGCTAAGTGAGTTAGCCACAACGCGTCCACTAATGCAATAGTTTTCTAATGGAAAATATACCTGAAAGATAACTTGTCTATGAAACATCCTAAACAGGCTGGGACATTTCTGCTTGCTAAATAGGTTTTTCTGCTGTTGATTCGCTCACAGTCCTTGGTGGCCCTGTCAGTGCTTTGTAAAATGTTGCGTTAAGACCACAAAAAGTCTCAAAAAGCATCTGAGCTAACGTTCATTCCCAAACACCACTAGGCTACTTTAATCCTCTATTTTCAAAGGTGTTTCAAGTAAGGAAGAGCATGGCTCAAAGTAAAGTAACTAGGGCTGAGACGTCGTAATTGACTACATAACTTTGTGAATCGTAAGTGAATCATTTGTGTCAACTCGTCACAATGTAGATTTATTAACGCACCCGTGATCTACATCTCCATTTAAACCAAATGTTTTAGAGCGCACTTTGAGAGATGTATCCAGAGCAGGGCTGTACCTGTTGCACGTGCTACAAAAATCATTCTGTGCGATGGATGATTTACCAACGTTACGTCTGATACAGTTTTGCCTATGGCTATACATGCGTGAGACTGAGACGCTAGTTTGTTTGTTTGAAGTGCGTGTGAGAGGGGAATCGATGTGCTTTGATTCCAGCTTGGTAGTTGTAGTCTATGCGATTAAAAAGCATGTGTGTGAAGTATCCAAACAATGATAACACTTTCATTATGGCTGCTTTAGCCACAGACCTTCAGCTACTGTACAGTGGGTCCCATTTAGAAGTGGCCACTTCATTCGCGCTTTCTGCGATACACGCAGCTGCGTGAAATTTATTACAACATTTCGCCAAGAGGTGGCAGCTTAAGTCCGCTTGTAAGCCAGGGGTTTTCAACCAGTGGTCCGCGACCCACTTGTGGTCCTTGAGGACATTGCTGGTGGTCCCTGACCATGGATTCAGTAGTTGCAATGTGGGAATTAGTATTTTTATTCAGTGGTGGTCCTGGCGTTTCATAATTAGTCAGAATGGTGGTCCCTGGTTCGCAGTTGAAAACCCCTGCTGTAAGCCATTGGTTCCCAAAGGAGATTTTATTTGGGTCGCCAGCATAGCCTATAGTGACAATTTATGTTGTGTAATAGGCCCAGCTTATACCTTATACAGCTTAGGAAAGCTAACAGCTTTCTAGGATTTAGTTTGTTAACAGTCACGGTTTTGTCATAACTCCCTCTATTTGCATTCCCATTTTTGCATTTAGAATAGCTCTGAAACTGGGGGGCGAACACGCTGCAGAGGGGACGCCAGAGCGTGGATATCTCAATCGCAAAATTAAACAATATTTCAATCGGGCGCCTACGTTGCCACGAACAATAAAGGACACAGCTCTCAATTTGGCCCGTTAAAATGTGAACATTTCATGAAGGCCCCTTTGGACATGTCTGTTATTTGTACCACTGGTTAGATGTAAAACTGCATTTTGTTTTAGATTATTTGTATTTAATTTGTGCGTTGCCAATAAAGTTGAAT
Source organism: Alosa sapidissima (assembly GCF_018492685.1). Taxonomy (NCBI): domain Eukaryota; kingdom Metazoa; phylum Chordata; class Actinopteri; order Clupeiformes; family Clupeidae; genus Alosa; species Alosa sapidissima. The sequence goes on along the minus strand of NC_055969.1, from coordinate 1,629,534 downwards.
ATCATATGAACTAAAGATGACTAAAATCTTGCATACATGTATGTAGAAGAAAAAACATTCACAAAAATTCATGGCATGACCTCTCTTCTTGATAGCTGTTGAAAACTGCATGGAAATGACAGGGATTGTTTTGTTTATTAATAAATAAATAAATAAATAAAAGTAAAACTGATACGTTCTTCTTTACCCAAATACAATGTAGCCTACAAGTGTAGGCTACATGACCTTTCATCAGTCCAGTTGCAATGGATGAACTGTGATGAACTGCTCTACTTATTATTGTTTAGAGATTTTAAAGGTTTTATAACAATGATACAAATTTTTTGGCTAGTGCTACAAATCTATTCACCTTCGCAGCGCCAGTAGGCTACTTTCTGTGCGGCCTGTGTACACACAGACACAGGCATGCCAAACAAGCATACACAAAAGTTTCAAGAGTGGAAGATGGAGTAGAAGATGGAGACATTAATTAGTGTGATTTATGTTCGCGGAACGGATGTACAGGACTGAGCGGCGGTCATATTTTGTACCGCTATGCAGTACATCTAGTTCCTAAATAATCATTCTTCCACCAAGAAATATATTTCCTCTATCTGAATGGTTGCCAAGCAACGTCGAGACGCAGCTACTTTAACTTTTGTATCAAGTTATGGTAGTGCAGTAATATAGAACAAAATGCGGTCAAGGTGTATGTTTATGCTGCATTTTACAACGGCATCGAACGCGATTCAGCCAATCACAATCAAGGTCTGGACCTATCAGTTTTAGAAGAAATATGTAAACATCAAGAGCTTCAACAACCTCAGTTCTCCTTTATACGATAAACTGTGCCACCTAAAGCCAAAGAAAAAACTTTAGCAAATGTATGTAAGGGAAAATGGACGGTGAATGGTGGTCTGTTCACAGAAATTAATGCACGGTCGAGGTTGTAAAACGGACCCGATGCGAAGCGGAGGGCCGTTTAAACCTCGTAAGTGCATTAATTTCTGTGAACAGACCACCGTGGAGTCCATTATCCCGCTTATTCCACTGTTGCCACTTGCGTTGTGTTCATTTCCTGTTACAATTTTAACGTTTTAATCGCTAAAACTGTCTTGTTTGTAGAACTAATTTCTTCCGACACATATATCAACTAATTTCTCAACTTGCAGGACAAACTGCCGTTACTAGTTCTAAATGGATGGTTGCTACGGCCAAAGGCCAGTCGTTAGTTCTATCTCTCCCGTTGTCAAGTGGGCATAGTGATACGGCCAAAAAAATGGATCTACTTCATAGGTGTGCAAATAACATACGGTTAAAGGAGAATTCCGGTGTGATATTGACCTAAAGTGTATCGAAACATGATACCGAGTGTGAACGTATGTCTCATAGCCCATCTCGGCTTGTCCCCTGCACTCCAAAATCTGGCGCTAGTTAGCCGATGCTACCAACATCTTTTTCAATAGTGGTGCTTCGGCATCGGGCTAGCCATACAAATAAATCACTGTTTTACACCCATTTACGAGGCTCAATGTATCTCCACACTTCATTGGTAGACTTCCGAGGGCCCTGACATTTAAAACGAGACATTGAGAACTTTGAAAAAGCACTGGTAGTTTACTTACAAGACGATTTATACAGACAGTATCTTCACGAAGTTTAGCGTTTGCAGCCATCTTGAATTTAGTCACGATAAGTCGAGCAACGAGTAAGAATGAACAGGTATGATAAGGGATCAGATTCCAAAAATAATTCAGTGGAAATGCATGGATTCCAGTTGCTGCTACTGGAAGAAACTGGAATCCATGCATTTCCACTGAATTATTTTTGGAATCTGATCCCTTATCATACCTGTTCATTCTTACTCGTTGCTCGACTTATCGTGACTAAATTCAAGATGGCTGCAAACGTTAAACTTCGTGAAGATACTGTCTGTATAAATCGTCTTGTAAGTAAACTACCAGTGCTTTTTCAAAGTTCTCAATGTCTCGTTTTAAATGTCAGGGCCCTCGGAAGTCTACCAATGAAGTGTGGAGATACATTGAGCCTCGTAAATGGGTGTAAAACAGTGATTTATTTGCATGGCTAGCCCGATGCCGAAGCACCACTACTGAAAAAGTTGTTGGTAGCATCGGCTAACTAGCGCCAGATTTTGGAGTGCAGGGGACAAGTCGAGATGGGCTATGAGACATACGTTCACACTCGGTATCATGTTTCAATACACTTTAGGTCAATATCACACCGGAATTCTCCTTTAATGGTCGTTCTAAATTACGTAGGACAATGGGAAATTCAACCAAGCAGTGGAATAAGTGTATGTTAATTGTACACTGTGTCATTTAAATAATAATTCAAGTTCAAGTCAACTTTATTGTCAATCAAACCATGCAACAGTACATTACACAGCAGACTGAAATTGCGTTTCTCCCATACTCCAATGTGCAGTATTAAAACAAGATTTGACACACACTAAGCATACATTAAACATAAGACTGACCATAGGACACAACTAGACAAGTGCAAATAGATATTTAAAAGGTATACAAATCGACACAATGTGCAATATGGCAAAAAGTGCAAAGTAGCAGCAGTATTTTGCAAACATTGAGTTTATAATCCAGTTTTCATGAGTGAGTTGAGCAGTCTGATGGCTTGTGGGAAAAAGCTGTTGCTGAGTCTGGTAGTCTTGCAACGCATACTGCTGTAGCGCTTGCCAGATGGTAGGAGGGTAACAGTTTGTGTGTGGGGTGGGTGGGGTCTTTGATGATGTTGGTGGCTCTTTTGTGGCAGCGGGATGGGTATAGACCCTTTCAACAAGGTAAACAAAAACAATGCTTGAACATTCTATTTGGGCCCCAATCTACTTCCTCTGCATTAAGATAACATATGGAATGTTAAAACGGAAGTCTTGTGGGGCCAACTATGATGCTGATAATGGAACTCTCTTGAAAGGGTCTATTAAGGTTTTGCACCTACGTCATAATGTCATGTGACCGTTTGTTTACAACTAGAGTGGTAGGCAAGAATGGTAGGCAAGGAACTGCAGAGAGTGGTAGGCAAGCCTACAACAGTCGGGTTGCATAGACTACACATAGTTACAAATAGCTTCAAAATTGAAATTTTAATATCAAATATTGACCGGGATGCCGACCACTTGTGTAGGCCCTAACAGTTGGTTTTACAATAAGAAGCAAAAAGGCGACGAACGACCGTTTAGCCTACCTATCCTCGTGGTTGTGGAGGATGATCATTAGCAGCTGTGAAGTCTTTAATTCTCAAGATAGCCTACTGTCTACGAAGACGTAGGCTAAAATACTACTATCTACAGTCATCCAAAAATGAATTGCCAGAGATAGGCTATGAAGGGGAAAAAGTGCAGCATTTTAAACATGGCAAGATTATTTTTACCGGAACAGTTTGTTCTAATTTGTCTCGTGAAATTCGTGCTTGTGGACATCAATCACCTATCTTCTGTCCTTCTATTTCAAGTTATCATGAGTGTCATTTGATTATATAATCACAACAAATGCTAATAAATGAAAACAGAATAGGCTTATGTGCTATAGGCTAACGTTACAGGTCAGGCTAACTCCCGTATGTCAAAATAAACTGATTTGATCCTAATTGTTTAACGATCACACACAACAACTTAACACAGCAACCTCAAACACCACTGTTGAACCTAGGCTACTGCTTCAGTCATGTAAGAAATAAGCAGTTTATGAATGATCTTTATTCGTTTAATCAAGTCCACATGACCAAAATAACAACATATTTAAAGGCTGAGCTAGCATAACAGCCTAATATAGGCGATGCTGCAATGGATAACTAATAAAAAGTTTCATACAATTAATGAACTTTATCACTCACATTCTGAGTTTTTCTGGGTGGTTATATATCCATGCAGATCGTCTTCGAATAAGCCATCGCTGTTATATGATATAATATGTTACAGGATTCATGACTAACGCCATTAATGTTACATGATGCTGACTGACTCTGGCTATAACAGTAGGCTACCGTTTTAACGTCTGCTGAGTCTACTGCCTACCAAGACCTGTCGCTGTTCAGTTGAAGTTAAATGATCAAATATTGTTTGATTTTGTGTCAGCTTTCAGAAGGAAGACATGTTCCTTTCTGGTCAAATTTCACAGCTTCTAAGAAAGGCTATTGTCTTCGTGTAAACCGAGTTTTGAACAGAGAAAAAAAGTTAGGCTACCATTAGGCTACATGCAGGTTCTCCCATAACGTTATCGATACAGATCAATGCACCAAATCAGGGCGATTTTAGCGAAACAACGTTCCTGTGACAGGCTATCAAATATTGAACAATGGGATAACGTTTCATCATCACCTTTATTGATGCCTGAAATGTTGACATTGCTGAAATACAGAGATGTAGCCTACTGAGAGGCAGCTGCAGACAACGATGTTCAATGGGTTCAACTTGTCCCTTGCCTACCAGCTGGATGTAAACAAAGCTATAGAACCTAGAATACGTCACATGAAAAACGTTAATACGTATGTCCTGGATGGATGGTTGGGCTGATCTGGTGATCTTCTCAGCTGACCTCACCACCCTCTGTAGGGATTTCCGGTCAGCAACAGAACAGCTACCATACCAGACTGAGAGACTGCTGGTGAGGATGCTCTCAATGGCACCCTTGTAGAAGGTGGTGAGTGCTGATGGGGAGAGGTTGGCTCTTCTCATCCTGTGTAGGAAGTGGAGGCGTTGCTGTTCTTTCTTGACAAGGGAGGTGGTGTTGGTTGGCCATGACAGGTCATCAGTGATGTGCACCCCCAGGAACTTGGTGCTTTTCACTGATTCCACAGCGCTGCCATTGATGGTGAGGGGTGTGTGTGGCTTGTGATTTCTCCTGAAGTCCACAGTTATTTCCTTTGTTTTATTGACATTGAGATGTAGATTGTTGGTGTCACACCAGTTGATGAGTTGGTGTACCTCATTTCTTTAGGCTGAGTCATCATCGTTGCTGATGAGGCCTACTGTTGTTGTGTCATCTGCAAAATTGATGATGTGGTTTGAGTTGTGTCTGGCACAACAGTCATGAGTGCAGAGGACTCAACACACATCCTTGAGGGACCCCAGTGTTCATGATGGGTGGTCTTTGAGGAGTTTTTGCCAACTCTTAATGTCTGTGGTCTGTTGGTGAGAAAGTCTAGTAGCCAGTTGCAAAGTGGGGTGCTGATGCCTACAGCACTGAGTTTTTTCACCAGGTGTTGTGGGATGACTGTGTTGAAGGCAAAGCTGAAATCGATGAACAGCATCCGCGCGTAGCTGTTTTTGTTCTCCAGATGAGCCAGACTGAGGGATGCATGGCATCATCAGTGGAACGCTTGGGACGGTATGCAAACTGGAAACGGTCAAATCTGGCAGGTAGGCTGGATGTTATATGGGGCTTGACCAGCCTTTCAAAGCACTTCTTTGAGTCGTTCAGTGTTGTGGCTGGTGATTTCTTTGGTAGCGGTATGATAGTAGTGGCTTTAAAGCATTCTGGTATGATTCCTTGGCTCAGAGAGATGTTGAAGATGTCTGTGAGAACATTGTGAGTGAGTTAGCACAGTATCTAAGCACACGCCCAGGTATATTGTCAGTACCAGCAGTCTTCCTGGGGTTCACCTTTTGAAGGGTCCTCCGCACGTTAGCAGGGTCAAGTTGAAGTGTTGCATTGTCCAGACAGTGTAGAGATTTTGTTGGAGTGGTGTTGTTGTTTTCCTCAAAACGGCTGAAAAATGAGTTGAGTGAGTTTAGGAAGCCTGTGCTGTCCTCACACGGTAGGGGTGTAGGCCTGTAGTCCGTTACTTACTGGATGCCTTGCCATAGGCGTCTGTGGTCTTTTGTGTCAGTGAAGTGTGACTGGATTTTTTTGTCCATAGGCATGCTTTGCTGCTCTCAGGCCCCGGTTCAAGTTGGCCCTGGCAGTTCTGAGGGCCTCTTTGTCTCCAGACTTGAAAGCCAAATTCCGAGCTTTTAGGAGCTCACATACCTCCCTGGTGAACCATGGTTTATTGTTTGCCCTTGTGGTGATGTGTTTTATGACTGTCACATCTTCCATGCATTTGGATATGTATCCCGTCTCAGACTCAGTGTATTCTGTTATATTGACATGCTGGTTGGAAGTGGCAGCCTCCCTAAAAACAGTCCAGTCTGTACAGTCAAAACAGTCTTGCAGCGCTGGGGTAGCCCCCTCTGGCCAGGTTCTGATCTGCTTCACAGATGGTTTGTTCCTCGTTGACAGTGGCCTGTTAGATGGCATTAGCATAACAGAAAGATGGTCCGAGTTTCCCAGGTGGGGAACAGCTCTGTATGCCTGTTTGATGTTTGAGTAGACCTGATCCAGAATGTTTTCTCCCCTGGAAAGTCCACATATTTGTGAAAGTGTGGGAGTACTGTCTGAATAATTGAATAATTAATACAATTAATAAAAAATAATTTCAGACTGTAACCTGAGATGGGCAGTATTTCAATTGACAGTATTTGAAATATGCATTTTCAGTTTTTTATAAAAAAAGAAAGTAATTAACTGTGTATAACTGTTTTGTCGTTGACTATGACACCACGGTGAAGTTAGTTTCACTTTGCCTATGAGTTCAAATAATAGACGAGGTCAGATGTGTATAGGCAAAACTCTGCTAGGTTAGTAAAGCATGGTTTAGTGAAATACCTGTCCTGTATACATACTGTACCTGTTCCATACGGCCTTCAAATTTGCTACTGACTATCAGAATACCGATGCGCTGTTTGAAGTTGCGCTGCTTGCTGTTAAAGGGAATGGGAGATGCCATTTTCATTGTTACGCCCAAAACACACCCATGACTGATTAAGAAACATAAGAACCGCCTTTTTGCGCCAAGCACCCGATGTTTGATAACAAAACCACCCCAAATGTGGACTGGACAAACCCCTAAATGTATTTAAGCTATTCGCCAGTGACCATGCGTTTAGATCGCACAGTCATTCAAATGATTATGAATTAGCATGCAACAATGATTTATAGTATTAGAGGGGACTATTTTCTTGGGAGGATGACTGTTTTTTTTAGTAGGGTGCTACCCCATTTGACAAACCAACCATGTCTGGCTACTTGCTAAATGCTAAGTTTCTATATGCTAAATCAGAGGTTTTGCTAAGGTAACAGGCAAGTGAAGTTTAGTAAGTTAATTATTTTTTTATTCTCTTTATTTTTTGGTTGATGTTTAGGCTTCTGGGCTCGTGAGTTGGGTGAGATGATTGGTTTTGAGCACCCTACCATACCTGTCCATCACCAGTATGTTGTCACAGCAACAGTGCCTGAGGTTAAGGCTTTGAAGACAGAGTTACCAGTTATCCGTGACTTGGAAGGGTCATACTACCTGCGACAAGAAAGGGATGGGCTACTTTTTGGCCCTTATGAGCAAGAGGAAAAGATGAAGTTGCAAGACTCCTGGGTGAGGGATGGAGTACCACCAGGTAAGTCTATTTTGTATAGTTGGTTAACTGTCTTTGAACTCAGGGCTTGCAAATTCCATAATTTCCACTATTTGATTGAAAATTGATTATGTTATTATTATTAATATTATTAATATTATTATTGCTTCACAATATATTTTGTATTTTTTACAAATAAGAACCAGATGTGTTTTTAATGTGATTTTCAGTGCCGCTAGTGCTTTCTCAGGGGGTGCACCTCACAGGCTCCTAAATATTTGTCATAAATGGTATCCAAACCCATGTGGCTCATCTGCTTAAAAAACAATGCTAATAACTGTACCATCAATGTTGTGGTCATAATGGGGCAGGTAAAACTGTTGACACAGATTCGTACCAATAATACCAACTGTACGATTGGTGACTACAGGTTTTGGCAAGGAGCTGTTTGAGTCAGACCTGGACAGAATCATGGAGCATGTCGAGATGGCCATGGAGATGGTCCCAGTGCTTAAGAATGCTGACATCATAAATATTGTGTCTGGCCCTATCACGTACACACCAGACCTATCGCCCATGGTTGGTCCACACCAGGGGGCTCGCAACTACTGGACAGCTATTGGATTTGGGTTAGTCTAAATTTAAATTGAAATACAGTGGATGTAAGAATTAATTTAATCCTTCTGAAGTTAGAGAAATACAATGTCAATTAACAAAATAAATGAACTGCATACAGTTATTTAATCAATAGATACTTTTCTTACTGGAACTAATATAAGTAATATAAAATATAAAAAAAGCTCATTTGAAATCAATTAATTAATTATTTTATGTTTCGTCAGGTATGGAGTCATTCATGCAGGAGGAATTGGGAAGTTCCTAAGTGATTGGATCGTGGCTGGAGAACCTCCATATGACCTTATTGAGTGTGATCCTAACCGCTATGGAAAATGGAGTACTGTGTCATATTTGTGTGATAAAGCCCGGGAATCATATGGCTTCAACAACGTAGGTAAGTTCTGGGCAATGCTACTGGCATTATATCATGGACATAATATCATGGGTAATAGCGCACAGAAATTTGAGATTTGAGAAAGAGGCCCCGAGTTTGGCAGTGATGTGTCCATGTCAAAAGGCTTTTCCACCGCTCAGGGGCTCGTTTCTAGAAAGCGTCATTTGCTAACTTGCGTCGCAACCTTGGAAGTTTGCTCCAACAGTGGCAATGTGTAATAGACCTCTCCGGAATAAGTCCCGCCTCCGAAACATCCGGATCCACCCAACTTCCAGTTGTCGAATGTCTATGGGAAATAACATGGCGTTTCGAAAAATCGTACCTGTCAAACTCTGTAGGTGGCAAAGTAGAAAAAGCTGGTGGGCCGATTGGCCTACATACTTCTGCCATCTGGTTTCCACTGGATTTTTTGATTGTCGGTGCCGTTAAAGTAGTAAACGATTATTAATGCTAACCGGGAGCTAGTTCCGATGTACGTGGGCGGAGGAGAGCGTTAGATCTCGCTCACAACCAGTCACAACCAAACATGATGGTCATTTTCACGTTTGATTCACGCGTGATTTCAGTGGTCTAACAGTAAATCGTTTGCAAGGTTCAGCCTCTTTTCAACACGACTTAACTTTGGTTTGACTGTGCTGAGAGTTTGTTGGCTGTTATTGAGATATTTGAAAAAGAAAGAAATCGCCGACAAAGACACTAAAGACATGACGAGACAAGATTTTTTTTTTCACGAAAAACAGATAACAGATAGACTAGGAATCAGAGGCAGAGTCGTATTGAGTTGATAGCTTTATTTTGCATGACCTTGATCAGAACAGTAACATTTTCAGAATGTATTAACAACCCATCAAACATGACGATTAGTGCCACCTCCGTAGACAGGCTCTGGTGCCACGAACTCCATTTCGGTGAAGACAAACTATGAAACATTGCCGTTGCTATGCAACCTTGACTCGGGCAGTCGCGGCGTCCGAAGCGTGCGTTAGCTTAGTGCTTCTTACTGATATATTTCTACTTTAACGGCACTGACAATCAAAATATCCAGTGGAAACTAGATGGCAGAAATGTAGGCCAATCGGCCCAGCATTTTTTTCTACTTCGCCACCTACAGATGTTTGACAGGTATGATATTTCGAAACGCCATGTTATTTCCCATATACATTCAACGCCCGGAAGTTGGGTGGATCCGGATGTTTAGGAGGACTTATTCCGGAGAGGTCAATACACGGCCTATGTCGACATTTTTCTACGGAGCCCCGGATATGTCATGGGGAAAAAAAATAATAAGTTGTGGCCACGAAATAGCAATTCGTTCCCACAAAGTACTAATTTGTGGCCACGAAATATTAATTTGTTCCCATGAAATAGGTAATTTGTGGCCACGAAATAGGTAGGCCTATAGGCTGTGCACTGGACAGCTGGATGAGCAAATCAAGCGCAACTCCTCAAACAGGAACAGTCGCTGTCACACAATGGACAGGGATAGTATGGTAGAGTGCTATTTTGGGCTGGGAATGAAATACAAAGACATTTTGAAAAGCCTGGCATTGGAGGGATTCATTATTAGCAAGAGGCATCTCCACAGACTATTAAGAGCCAGGTCGCTGCACCGGCGTAGGTACGACTTGAACGTGTCTCTCTCGTTTGCGCTTTTTTATAAGGCGGCCGTGAACATTTCCATTAAAACATGCATCAGATAGCTGGAGGTGAATCTTCACCCCCCCCCCCCCCCCCCCCCCCCCCTCCTCACTCTCACTTTTTCCCCATCCTCATCTCATCTCATTTGACAACATACCATGAATGGTACTTCAAGTATGTGTTATTTTAGATAGATTGCTGCTGGGCTATATGTCTTGGTTCATGTCGGTTAACAACTTATTGCCGTCATGGTGATGCGCGTATTTCGCGGTTATGGAAATAGCATGCACTATGCCATTAATATAGCTAATAATGCATGTTTCGAATTATATAATGTTTCTATAGTACAAAATGTTATTTCACTCTGTTTTTATGTGGTTAAAGCCACCACACATCCAAATAAGTGCCCTTCATGACCCACAGGCCGTCAGTCTCCATAGGTTAACATGGCAAAACTCGACCCCCTACCTGATAGCCCCAAATATATTTGCATCTTTCTAAAACTGCTTTTCCATGTCTCACCTGCATAAAATATAGTATAAACACAGATATGTGTGCATTGACTTAGAATAAATGGGGTTTACTGCCTGGTCGGGACAAATGAAATAGGTGTTTCAATCGTCCCCCCATAGACATTTAGCATTATAGGCTGTTTTGCATCCATTACAAACAAACATGCAATGTGAACGTCTGGGATTGGGGAGAGCACTAAATGCTCTACTGAATAAGCAAGTCAAACCTTTAAATGAAAAACACTCAACAATCAAAAAAAATAAACCGCTAATGAAGTAAACTTGTGACCATCAGAAATCGTTTATCGCCTGTAACTCTGTGATAACAGGACGTAACAGGATGGCATTTGGCTGAGCAACAGAGGTTAATATGCTCTATGTTTTGTCCAAATGATGTCTGTCTATCATTGTTGCACTCGGAGAAAACCGGAATGTTTCATTCGTCCCCCGTTTCAATCGTCCCGGTTGTACCCTACTGCAAACCAGAGAATTGAGAGCTGGTGGGGAGTGATGAGAAAAGACACGACAGGCTTCTACTGGCGCTCGATTTGCTCACCCAGCTGTCCAGTGCACGTTAGACTATACATATTTTGTGGCCACAAATTACTATTTCGTGGGAACGAATTAATATTTCGTGGCCACAAATTACCTATTTCGTGGGAACGAATTACTATTTCGTGGGAACGAATATTTCGTGGCCACAAATTAGTACTTTGTGGGAACGAATTGCTATTTTGTGGCCACAACTTATTATTTTGTGGGAACGAATTGCTATTTCGTGGCCACAACTTATTTTTTTTTTTCCCATGACATATCCGGGGCTCCGTATTTTTCTAATTTAAACTGAGTGATTAATGCTGGCATTGTCATTGCCATCAACAAAAACCTAAATCTTTTGCAAGCATATAAAACAGTTAACTTAAGCCGACCAATATGAGTCATTATTTGTGTTAAATATCTATGTTGGAAAAAATATATAGCCTGGACGAATTTCTGGGTATCGCAAATGTTACCAACTATCTCGTAGCTTAACGGCAGCGCGTCGGTGCACTGCACGCTCGGCCGGGGTTCACATCCTATCTCTTCTTTTCACCTCGGAGTGAGAGTAGGCCTACGGGACACAACAATAGGTTTTGACCATATATATTTATGTATAGTTACTCTACATTGAGAGACCAATAGGTACAAGACACCAGTCAAAAACAATTGAATCTACTTGTCACACTAGTTCACCTGCAGGTAGCGAGAAGCAAGAGGACAATCTCACATCATAAGAAAATCGAACCCACAACGCTAGGATAACAACTGCTTTAGCCACTACACCATTTCTCACTGTGGTGATTTTAAGAGTCTGTGAAGATTATAATACTATCTTATCAAAAAGCAAGGCAATACTTGATTCAACATAAATAGCAAGAATGAGTCAGTCTCTTAATCAAAATAAAGCTACAAGATCAATCATTGAGTCACGAGATAAACATCCACTTCGCAATTTTTGGTTAGGCAGTTGTGATTTTTGGTTAGGCGCTCAGGACAACAACTGGAACTAACAAGGAACGACACAAGTGCGACTGCCCTGGGGCAGTAGTTCAAACGACCAAATTTTGCGTCCTTGTTTGTGATTGAGAGTTCAAACTTCCTTTTCTAGAAACACCAAATCCAAGAACCATGGAGCGAACTACCACGCAAGTTAGCAAACGATGCTTTCTAGAAACGAGCCCCAGAGCAGTGGTGAGAGATAGGTCATTGTTTTTTGAAAGTCATAATGATTAATCATTGCGTTTGGCTGGTTGCACTTATTCCACCTTGTCAGGACATCACGTCCACTGTCATCCTAACAAAAAAACGTGCTTGGGTGCGTTTTGTGCAGGTAGCCTAAGGCTAGCTTTACACGACAATGATCTGAACACAATCCGCAAAAGTGCCGTTGCATTCCCACTTTTTATTTTGCGTTTAGACGAGCGTCTTTGGGTGAAAATCTGCATGCACACGGTGACGCAAAAGTGTGTGAAATTTGATGTAGTAGGCCTATGCATGCCAGGTGGCACTGTGAAGCACTGCCATACGTATAAGTATAGTATACTCTTTTGATCCCGTGAGGGAAATTTGGTCTCTGCATTTATCCCAATCCGTGAATTAGTGAAACACACACAGCACACAGTGTACACACAGTGAGGTGAAGCACACACTAATCCCGGCGCAGTGAGCTGCCTGCATCAACAGCGGCGTTCGGGGAGCAGTGAGGGGTTAGGTGCCTTGCTCAAGGCCACTTCAGCCATGCCTACTGGTCGGGGTTTGAAAGGGCAACCCTCCGGTTACAGGTCCGAAGTGCTAACCAGTAGGCTACGGCTGCCCCAACACCAAGAGCGCGCGCATGTGTTGAAACTCCCTTCTACTTCTCTCCGTAGTAGCGCGAAATAGCCCACAGTCGAAAAACTAAGCTAAGGCAACTTGAATGTCCGACTGATGGAAATAATCCAACATGTTTGTTGTTGTTTGGCTGTACTGCACATGGATATGACGTCAACGCGTATGCGAGGATAGCCAGCGTGAGCAGCTCAGAGCACACTTTTGCGTTTTCAACCCTTTAGACGGGAACGCGACGGTGGAGCGTCTTTAAGATTTCCACTCTGGAGGGTGGGTTAATTTTTTTGCGTTTTTAAGCCCCCAAAACACTGTCGCCGTCTAAACAAAAGGCACATCTGATAAAATATTTTGTCGGTTTTCACCGCTTAAATGGTCACAAAACGTTTACACAGACTTTTTCGCCAGCCAGCTTGGCATCAGCAACTCACTCTGCAACTGGATAATGGACTTCCTTACTAACAGACCCCAGACTGTTAAATTAGGAAGTCTCTCCTCCTCCACTATCACCCACCACAGGGGTGGGCCTGATCAGAGAGGAGAATAAAACAGCATTTAGAGATGAGGTTCAGCACCTAGCTTTGTGGTGTAAAAACAACCTGGCACTCAATACCCAGAAGACCATTATCAAGGAGATCATTGTGGACTTCAGGAGAACCAACAGCAAGGCACACCCCCCCCCTCCATATCAGCAGTGCTGAGGTGGAACGTGTGTCTAACTTTAAGTTCTTTGGGGTCCACATCACAGAAAATCTTTATTGGTCTCTCAACTCCTCCAGTTTGTTCACTTTCTACGGACCCTTAAGAAAGTACACCTATGTCCTAGAATTCTCTCAGACTTCTACCGCTGTACCATTGAGAGCATACTCACAAAGTATGGCAACTGCAACGCTGCTGATCGCAAGGCACTACAAAGAGTAGTGAAATCTGCCCAAAGGACTATTGGCTCCCAACCCCCATCCATTCTCAACACATATCATAAACGCTGTACAAAGCCATTGTCAAGGATGCCACACACCCAAACTATGGTCTTTTCACTCTTCTTCCATCTGGCAGGCGATAGCCTGCGCTCCCACACCAGCAGGCTCAGGTAAAGCTTCTTTCCAGAGGCTGTAACACTGCTGAACAAAACTACACCTCCTGTCTAGCATTTGCATTTTAGCTGTTTACTTGTTTACCTGTTTACTTTTTAGTTCTGCACTGTTACCTGTATACATTGACTGTACTGCACTGTTTACCTGTTTACATTTACTCCTGCACTGTTTCATCAATGCCCTTGCACTGCTAACACCCAAAAACTGCCCAATATATTTATTTATTTATTTATTATATTATATATTACCCTCTATACTCACTGTCATGTCATGTATCTTTCTTTCCTCCGATTGGAATTAATGAAATTACTGCGGAAAGGGGAAAAAGTGTGAGTTTTCACAACATTTGTTTATGTTGTAAGAATATGAAATGAATAAATATCATAACGAGGATTTTGCGAATTAGCTGAAAGATGAACGATAATGTGCCATACTGTAGCCTATAGTAGGCTCAAGTTTGCGAGATGGAAAGAGGAAAATAGCGTTTTTAAAGTATATTTTTTGGGCCGAATGGGAGAGAGAGTTGGGGTGGGATCCAGAAAGGACCACGGGGCGGGAATCGAACCCGGGTCGCCGGCGTATGGTGCAGGTGCCCCAGCCAGTTGCACCACAGCTGGGGCCAAAAATAGCGTTTAAATGTCCATTTAAATTATAGCCTAATCTAATGCACTGTTGTGCTTTTTACATCCGAAATGAGAAGGAATGTGAGAAGACTGCTATTAACTTTAAAGAATATAGGCCTATCTACAATTGAAACTACCGGTAGGCTATCTGCAGCCTACGCAAATGTAATAGCCATATGTCCTGGTCTATGGATGTCTGCTTAGTTGTTGAATGAAGTGGCCTCTTAAAAATGGGACCCACTGTACCGTGTCTGGGAAGGAAACAGACAACGGTCAGCTCATGTCGACCACATGCTGTGGAGAAGAGGAGAACTCAAGGAACTGGAGCCGTGCACACTTTTTGAGGACAAAGACTTTACACCAGTTGCCTGACCCAGTATCGACCAGTGGCGAGAAACTGCCTGATCAGTAATCAGTGAAATGAGTTGTGTTGAAAAAAAAATATTTAAAGTAACTGTTCCTGTGTTAAGAAGACCTAGTAAGTTTATGTCAGACACCAAACAGGACGAGGACCACAAAAGCGTCACGTTCAAAAGTTTATTTAAGGGTTGGGGGTTTCAGGGGTTCCGGGGGGGGTACAGGAGTTCCAAGAGTCTGCGTGTGTGTGTTCCCCCAGTAGCCGAACAGCGATGGCAGGAGCTGGATGATCCGGGAAGTCCTGGGGGAAACACACACACAACAGCAATTGAAACGAAGCAGCAGTACAGTCAAGGACTAGGCGATATTCGTAGAAGAGGGACGGAAGGCAGGTCAAGATTACCGGGGCTGGAGAACACAGAAGTAGTCGAGCGGGTCCGGGATCACAGGCAAAGAGTCAGAGGCGTTTTCAAAAACAGGCAGGTAACTGGTGCTGGTTGCAGACGATCTGACAAGTGTGGACTGAAAAGCAAGGCTTTATATAGAGGGCATGATGAGTGGTGAATGCAGTGCAGCTGGTAGGTAACGAGGGTGAGGCAGAGCAGAGCAGGAACAGGTGGAGGTCATCAGACTTCAATCAGCACGTGTTACCAGGCAGAGAGAGAGCTCATGACAGTTTAGGGTTCATTTTTAGTAAGACGGGTCTTAAACCTAAAGGGGAGGAATGTAATAGACTGGGTTTCTCATGCTGTGAAGTAACAGTAAATGTGATTGGTTCCCTAAGTCACATGACTCAGTATAAGGAGTAAGCTAGGAAGTAAGTTCTGGAGCAGGAGATGTGAGTGTGTGCTGATGTATTCTTGTAGCCTTCAGTAAACGTTGGTCAGTTGTTCAAACCACCGTGTAAAGTGCATTAATGCTAACCCACAAGATATTACAGACTGGACATCCTACTAAATTTAAATAAGCTTTTGACTAGTGACCATGCATTTTAGACCACGATAATAAGGCCCTAAATTTAGTAATAAAGTAGCTTGTACAGTAGGTACAGAGTGCACCCCGATGGTTTCTAAATTTGTGCCATTCAAAAATTTAGCAGAATCAGCACCTTAATTAATGTCATTACACTAGTTAACATTCCGTAATTTGCAAACAGATATAATAGCATAATAGAAAAGCATGTTTGGTGAAATCTCTGGCCAGGGTCCTGAAGTGGTTTGCGGGATCGTGCAGGAGTCAACTGCGCAGGCAGGAGTCATGCTGGATTCCGCCATACACCCCTTTATTCTTGAACTATGGAAGACGGGAGGCGTAAGGGGAGGTGGTGGGTTGCAAGCGGAGTGACGCCAATGCTGCAACTTCGGTAGGTAGAGGCCTGTCTGATTCAAGGAGGCATGGCAAATTCCATCATGCTCCCTCCCGAAAAACAGTAGGGCCTATTGCTAGCAGAGCTGAAACCTCTATCAGGTGCAGATCTGGCTCACAGTCATACCGTACAGACAGATCTAAAGGCTTTCATGTGGACTCGGGCCGAAGGAAATTGTTATGTGGATTGGCATCCAGAGGGCATGTTGTTGGATGACCACTGAAGAAGTCAAGCAACTTCAAGAGGAGAGAAAGAGTCCAACAATGCTACCATGTCTACTCAAGGCAATGTGTTTTTTAAAGGCTCATCGAATTGGACACTAATCTTTCAGTGAAAATGTTGCAGTCATCTGCATATAGTGACGTAGATGTTAGTAGTGGTGGAGGATTGAGAAGAGACTTGTTGGTTGTCACCGGGGTGCAGAGCTGTAATGTCTAGATTCTACCAAGATGACAAAATGATTGCTTGAGAGGCTTTTGAGATTATGCCAGAATGAAACTGTAGGAGGAGGAACAGCTAAACTATCCAGGGGATGCACAGATAATTTAATAAAGTAATGATTAGATACAGGTAATAGATAAACCATCCAGTCATCCAGTAGAGACAAGAAGGCCTGTCCCACCTCCTTTCCTCCCTTTTGCTTTCCCTCTTTTGTCTGTCTCTTTGTACATGTGGAGAAATGTGTTACTCGTTATAAGTTCTTACTTGATTGCATTGACTTGATATATTAGAAAACAGGCATGCATATTTGACATGTTTTTGTTTTGTCAACCTTTCCCATCCACCTCTCTTTCAGTGGGTTACCCTAAAGAAGAGCGTTTTGCTGGTCGACCAACAAAGAGAGTGAGTGGAGTTTATGACTTGTTGAAGGACCAGGCCTCCATGGGGTTCCATGCTGGCTGGGAACAGCCCCACTATTTCTACAAACCTGGAGACCAAAAAGGATACCAGTGAGTGATGGCATCATGTCACAAAATTTATTTTTTAAACACAAAACAGGTGAGTGGTCAGTTGCAACTGAAATTATTGTGACATACAAGCACTGGTCATGAACACTGGTAACCCAACAAAGACTGTTAAAAGTACTATACTATATATATATATATATATATATATATATATATATATATATATATATATATAGTATTATATTTCTTTTTCAACAAGTCAAAATAGGCCTTTGGGTTGCACAAAACATGTCCCTGAAGCTGTTTGCGCAAAATTCTCAGATTAGACATTATCATCAGCTCTATTCTCGCCAGTTTCAGTCCCTTTCAGGGGTCCGTTTCCCAAACCATAGGTGCTAACTACGATGCATCTTCTGTGGTAGCGTCACAGCCAAATGTGAGTCGACTGTATTTGAGTCACACGTAAATGACACAGAAATATGGTGTTGATTTTTGGTTTTAATTCGGTCAAGAGCTGA
Source organism: Alosa sapidissima (assembly GCF_018492685.1). Classification (NCBI taxonomy): domain Eukaryota; kingdom Metazoa; phylum Chordata; class Actinopteri; order Clupeiformes; family Clupeidae; genus Alosa; species Alosa sapidissima. The sequence goes on along the minus strand of NC_055969.1, from coordinate 1,611,737 downwards.
AAAATATGCTCTTATTTTTTCTTTTGTCAAAATGAAAAACGTGATATGTGACAATATGAAACTTAAGTGTTTGTGCATGCAAAACTCAAATCTACGGACTCACATTTGGAAGTGACACTACTAACGTAATTGCTATAATGGATAGAAACTATGCTTTTGGGAAACTATGCTTTTGGGACCATAGAATGGGCCTTAAATGCAAATGAGCTGTTGCTGGCCACGCCCCACTCCAGAACTGAGGGCGACATGGTCGAAAGCCAGGGAATACAAGGCGATGACACAGATATGGAGGATTTTCCACCAGAGAGCTTCCGACTGTCATTGATATAATGCAATATGTTATGGAGGAATAATGAAAAATGTGTGACAAACATCATGACAAACCACCTGTTTGATTTCCCGCAGTAAAGTAGCCTAATAGTCAAGTTATGGAATTAAGCCGTGAATGGCCCAGCCCGTAGTTTTGCCAGAGAAAAAAACCTTTTGTGAGCCTTTAGAAATTCCAAATCCTTAGTAGCCTACTCATCTACATACTGCAATACTTGGCTTAGCGTAGCAATATTCAGTTACCGCTCTTTTATTGGGTTTTTTTTTGGGGGGGGTTGTAAATTCAATCTGGCACTCTGAAAATGCTTGCAACGCTCTGCACTTCAAAAAAAGACAAGCATGAAATAACAAACGGTTTCTCATAGATCAAAATTGGCATTAACACAAGCAGCAGATTGAAATAAAACTTTGTTTCATTCAAGAGTTTGACAACGGTGAGAATGATTAGCACTATGCAAGGAAGTTTGTTGAATTACTTCAACAAGCGGTCTCTATAAGTATGGGATAACGGCAGCCGAGGTGTCCTGTTATACAAAATTATTGGACAAGGACGAGAGGCAAATAACTCCCCAACGCGCAGTGGAGTAGGCTAGATAAATCCGTAATCTGACCTATTTTCTTTTATAACTATAATTTCTCTATCTATCTATCTATAAGGGATGGGCATGATTAATCAACGATGGATAATTGATTATTAAGAATTTCGTCAATCACGTTAATTTGTTATCGATTAAACTAATGCAGGTTGCGTTGCGTAGTATTGCGAGTCTTGAAGCAATGAAATGAATTTCACTGTATGGTAGCAATTAAACATTTTACCACTCGGGGGCAATATGTGACGCCATAGTCAGTTACCTGCGAGTTTCCGTTTTGATTTCAAAAGTAGGCCTAATCATGAGGAGGTCATGGCGAAGTGTGGCGTGCGACCATTTTGATTAAAAAAAACAACAAAAAAAACACTTAGTTCACTGCAAACACAGCGATGCCGTGTATAAGTAGCCTACAACATGGCCACGAGTCAAATGATGTAGCCTAGGCTACCATTTAAACAAAGTGCATCCGACCCTGGTTAATGTCTCTGGTGGTGAATCCTGCTCTCAGTCTCAAGCGCCCACCTCATAAGTGTACTCAAAGAGCTGTGTTGTAAAGCTGCGTGTACAAATCCGCTTGGAGCTCCAGTGGAATTTTGATTTTGTGATGAGGACTCTGTTTAAGAATGTCGAGAGTGTGCAGAGAGTGTGCATAGTGCTCAGAGTGACAGTGTACAAACACACATCTGACACAAGCACGAAAAAGTTTGATGCAGTTTTTGATGTGCCTGTGTCCAATGTGACAAAAATCAAAAGGAAAACAATAAATTAACATTTTTAACTTTTTAAATTAACATTACTTATTTTTCAATAGGCCTACATTCATTTGTGTTAATTAAAATGTAAAATGTAAAGTAAAATGTGTCATTATATCTGCTGCTTATCCTACCAGCCACTGAAAATGTCTGGCCCAGCTCAATTTCTTGGTTTGAAAATCTGGCCCAGCTTAATTTTTAATTGAATAGCCCTGCTAGCCCAACTTCATTTTTTCAATGTTTGCTAGACTGCATTTCGAAACAAGTGCTTCACAGCAATCATCCCAAACTCAAAACAACACCCTCTGGTCGCTGCATGGTCCCTGGTGGCTGAGAAAATGGTAATATAAACAGAATTTCCAGACCGTAGTCTCAGTGAGACCTCAACTGAGAGAGAAAGTCATGTGCAGCCAGGGTAATATCTGACTACTCTCCTTTTTAAACACATTTCTGGGTCCACATCTGCCATGTCAGATGATGCATAGCCAAGTGGTTTTGAGTTCAGTATACCTTCTATTTCTGTCAGGACTTTCTATTGTCTGTTTCTGACCGCCAAATGTTAGAAGCAAGGACTGCAAGCTGGGTTGCAGGGCAGTAAAGGCCTCCTTTAACTCTCTCTGACCATGGTTGAAGTTTGTCCCCTGGTCAGCTAACAGCTCATAAGGAGTCCCTCTCCTCGAGACAAACCAACGGAGTGACATCAGAAACAAGTCGGTGTTCAGCAGGTTTTAGGTAGACTCATCTCGTAGTCATACGTTTAAATATTATGCCCCAACTCTTCTCACTGTGACGACCCACACGGATGGTGTATGGGCCGAAGCAGTCAACACCAGTAAAGTAGAAGGCTGGCTTAAACAAAGGCGGGATGGGGGAAGTCAGCCATTCTTGGAACTTAGGGTATCCCTCGCCACCTCTGATACTGTACACAGTGCTGCTGATGTGCTCCCGACCTCTCAAGACCCAATATTTCCGTCACAGCTCAAGCAAAGACTCTTTCCACCCTAGGGTGGTGTAACTCCTCATCATAGTACTTTATAAGAAGAGTAGTCAGAGGCTGTTTGGGGTCTTGTACTACAGGGTGTACTACTTCTTGGTCCAGTGCCTCTCCCTTGTGCAAGAGCAGGGGCGGAGTGGGGCACTAAAATCCACCGGGAAAATTCTGACGGCACCAGCATAGTCATATGTCATAGTCATAGTCATCATAGCATAGTTGCCTGTATAAATTTAAAAAAGGCCTAGCCTACAGACAATGTCAACCTAATAACTCAGGTAATTAAATAATTGAAAAACCAGGCACTTTGAATAGGTTTGTAGAGAACGCTTAAGCAGGGCTCTACAGTGCGCCCATTTCACTCGCACATGCGAGTAAAAATGATTGCGTGCGAGTGCAAAAAAATATTTAGGTGCACTGGTGCGAATGACCATGTCAATGTTTGTCTACAAAATACACAGCAACATCGAGAAACCATAGAATCATGTCGCGAATGCAGCATAAAAACTACACCTCCCATCAACGTTAGCAGTTTCGCGTTGTGACTCGCTAGTAGTCGCGTCTATCAAATCCAAGAGCACACAGAAAAAGCGGAAAGTTAGACTAGCCAGCCAAGATGCAAAGATTGAAGAAATTAGTTCTTCTATCCACCGAATTCATCGGATATAGGAGGAACAGGATGAGATTCTGAGAATGCAGTGAGAGAAGGAAAGGTAACCTAACATGCCTTTTAGCCCAGTTGACGTATTGGCTGCAATATGCAAAATATAGCTGTAGCGAACAGGCACAAAAGTAGCCTCCCGTAATAATCCCATTTTATTCAAAGGTAGAACGCTGCTGACAACTCCAGGCTTCCACGCATTCTTGTTTGTTTACACTGAAGCTGAAGTGCAAAACGAAAGTAGTAGTAAGTAATGTTTGCCTAACTGCCCCCATCAATGCAGATATTTCAAATAAAAAATAAAAGTATAAAAAATATATCCTTGATTAGACTATGTTGGGTTTTGTGGAAGAGCAAATGGACTGTTTTAGTAGTAGTATTCAGTATGCAGTCAGATAGGTCACCATAGACATATTTGGATTAGCTAAATTAACAAAATGTAGGAAAATAGAACAGACTGAAAATAAAGTAGGCACTGATCTTTAAAATCCTGTTTCCTGTAGCCTAAATGTCGTCAGTCATTCTTAATCTTTGCAATTGGTGCACTGGCATGTTTAACTGTATATTAGTATAGTATATATACTCTTTTGATCCCGTGAGGGAAATTTGGTCTCTGCATTTAACCCAATCCGTGAATTAGTGAAACACAGCACACAGTGAAGTGAAGCACACACTAATCCCGGCACAGTGAGCTGCCTGCAACCACAGCGGCACTCGGGGAGCAGTGAGGGGTTAGGTACCTTGCTCAAGGGCACTTCAGCCGTGCCTACTGGTCGGGGCTCGAACCGGCAACCCTCCGGTTACAAGTCCAGAGTGCTAACCAGTAGGCCACGGCTGCCCCCCAACTGTTAGCTGCAGTGTAATGTTAGATCAGCCTGAGTGGCCCACTAATTAGTCATTAGGCTAGGCCTAGGCTACATATCAACATAAGAAGCTTGTGCTAGTTTCTGCCTAGCAATAACGTCAATGCTTTAGCTCCGCTAACCTTTCTCTCTGCCTTCTATCCATGTGTAAAACAGCAAGCAACCACGCAAATCCGTCGACTGTCAAAATTCCTGTAGTTTTCCTCGAACTTGATCGCTTGTAGGGTCATGCCATTAGACGAGGGGCCGCTCATTTATCCCCCTACATTTCTGTAAATAGACTTGACCTGCAATCAGTTCATTGGATAAACCAGAAACACATTTAAACACTTTAAGGTCAGCCGTGATCCCCGACCAGTAGGCACGGCTGAAGTGTCCTTGAGCAAGGCACCTAACCCCTCACTGCTCCCCGAGCGCCGCTGTTGATGCAGGCAGCTCACTGCGCCGGGATTAGTGTGTGCTTCACCTCACTGTGTGTACACTGTGTGCTGTGTGTGTTTCACTAATTCACGGATTGGGATAAATGCAGAGACCAAATTTCCCTCACGGGATCAAAAGAGTATATATACTTATACTTATACATTCCCCTTTCCCAGGAGGCTTTGCTCCATTCTAGCCTAGGCCTACATTAATTTAAGAACAAACAAACAAATTAAATTGTCTTTTTTATTATTATTTGTGACCATGAAAGTTCTGTAACGCCTGAATAAGACAAAACATGAATTAAGATAAAAAATTAAAGCTAACCTACACAAAAATCAGCATGGGAGAGATGAGTGTGCAGGGTAACCATGAATGACATATAGACAGTGAGCGAGTGGTATAAATATTGGTTGGACTTCTTGATTTGGTTGGACTTCTTAAGATCTTGTAGATTTTCGCAGAAAATTGTCAAATCATGTAGGCTACGACTCACGGCCGCGGTAAAAGCTCTATGGGCCGGCCTGCACCGCGCACACTCCTCGGCCGGCCGACCGGGAAAACTCCCGACCGTCCCGATTGCCACTCCGCCCCTGTGCAAGAGCCCTTAGCATCCAGTTCAAGTGACAAGATGAGGAGTCTGCTTGCAGAGGGCACTGGTTTCCCTGCAGAAAGGGCTCTGCATGAGCATCTTGAACCTGCGCGATTCAGCCCTGCGCACGCCCGGACTCGAACCCGCGAACAGCAGCTCCTCGGATCGGGAGGCGAGCGAGCTGACAGTTGAGCCAATAGCCCAGGCTACTGGCTTGCATGCCAGCAGCACTGTTGAGGAGTCGGGGAGTGAGGTTTACCTCTACAAGCACAGCTAAGCTAGCTGGCATCCGTTACATCTACACTTTTATAGATTTCCACTGGAGGATCGCCCTGCTAATTGGCTGCCCCATGAAGGTCCTTCGATCTGGCTTCGACAAGGTCTTGGAAGTTTTGGATTCATGGGATGTCTGGCTTCCTTTCCTCATCGCTACTGTTAGATGTGATCTAGGGGGATATGTGTCAGGTGTCAGGATGCTGCAACAGAAGGCTGGGCCTTGACTCCAGCATGATGGCTCTGACAGCTGCAGGAGGGCTTTCCCACGTGTAAAATCATCAGCTGGGTTAGCATCTGTGGGAACATAGCGTCACATCTGGAGGTCTGTAAGCTCCTAGAGACTTTATACCAACCCAAATTTGATGTAATCCAGGACAGCACAGTGATTAAATTGGTCCACATATAAACATGGCGGATATCCAATGTGAGCTCTATTCCAAGCATTCTTGCCAGCTGAGCTCCTGTAAGGGCTGCACAGAGCTCAAGCCTGGGCATGGACAGCTGCCTCTTTGGCGCCACTCTAGAATGGGCTGGTAGGAAGGTAGTATTTGTCCAGAGGAATTCTCTGTGCAAGGGTAGCCTACTGACCCATAGGCCTGCTCAGAGGCAATATGTGGATATCTCTCCAGGCATGAAGGGAATCCAAGGCAGTGGTGACATAACATCTGGGGATGGAGATCCTATCCATGTAACTCACTTTCCCATGTTTGCCATTCTTGCAGAATGTACATCATGCCCTCTGACTGACTGGTACTCTACAAGGCTGGGTGCTATTTTCTCTGCTTTTCTCCATCTATACTAATGACTTGATATCTCACCACCACTCAGTCAAAATGTTCAAATATGCAGATGACACCACCATCATTGGCCTCATAAGTGATAATGATGAGTCTTATTACTGCAAAGAGGTCAACTGGGCTGTAGACTGGTGCGGCAAAAACAAGCTCTGAGACGGAGCTTGGACTACTCTGCAAGTCAAGTTCTGTTTCTCCTTAGCCCGGGTAAGACACTCTAACCTTGTCTCTGATTCAGAGGTGGCTTGACACTAGGAATGTGCCCCTTATAGCCCATTTCCTGGACACATCTGTACGTGCTGGCTGATGCAAACTCCGGCCTCAGTCCACTCCTTGTGAAGTTCCCTCAAGCTCTTGAATCGGCTTAGCTTGACAATTCTCTGAAGACTATGGTCATCCTTGTTGCTTGCACAACTTTTCCTACCACACGGAGCTAGTTGATCAAACTTTTGTTAATTTAAAAAAAGCTTAACTCGAGTCGCAATTCAAAGACCGCTGTTCACCAGCAGCAATATCCATCTTCTTTGTTTTCAAATAGCAGGAAATTCACACAGAACCGTCGCCGACTCTATACATCATGTGATTGGCCTGATAGAAGTTTCATTTTTCCAGCATGCCAATGGAGAGTTGCTAGACTAGCCACATCTTGTATTTCAGGAAAATTACTAGGGATATCAAAGTATCCGCATATCTAATTAATGGACAAGGCGCAGGCATACAGGACAGGCGCAGTGGATTTCCCACAAGTATAAGAATAACCACTCACCAGCCAAACAAACAATAAATAGCCACCCAACAGCCGATCAAAAGACTAGCATTTGTTGTATCTGGGTAAAATTACAAAACAGGTGATCCCATTCCCTGAAACGTTCAGTTAAGTCGAAAGAGAAAGCCAGATCGGATATAAAGGTAACCTCTTCATTTTGTTCATTTTGATTTTGTATTTTATGAACGAAATTACTTGTCTGTGATCAAAATTATAAAGAGAACAGACTGATTGTCAGGGTTCGGCAAGAGGACCCAACCGCAAGACTTGTTAAAGGCAGGATTCCAGACAAACATACTTTATTACTATTCTACAAACAAAAGCATTCTGTCACAAACTTACAAACGTACATAACAAGAGAGACGAACCGACAAGAGACAAAGGAACAGAGGGGTGTATAAATACACAGACCAATTAAAGGAACACGCCACCCAATGTCAGTACCTTAACTTTCACGAGTTGAGTCATACATCTCCCGTGTCGGTACGTGCACTCAAACGCTCTGGTGCGCGGCTGGACTGTGTTAGCATGTTGCTATGCTAGCGGGCTTTGCCATAACTAACCGTAGAAGTAAAAAAAAACATCCACGTTTTCCCGACTTAAATACAGGTGCACGAGTAGTTGATAGAAATGTCTACGGCCACGCAACATGAAACGTGGCGATTTTCCAAGCGAATAAACAGGAGAACTACAATGTGTGGCGCAATAGCACTTGGGAGTACTTCGACCTAGCGTAGTAGTATTGTTAACACCTAATTGTAGATCCTATCCACCACAGAGTTTAGAATCCATGCTGGATCGACCCTCAGCCTCTCCCTCCCCTCTGAGCGAGAGAGAGGCACACACACTAGAGATGCTAATGGGCTATTATTTCAACCATAACTGCATAGCCAAACTTATCATCCATCAGCCCCAAAGTTTTTTGACCAATTTTCAAAACCGCACCCGCCCACCATCCGCTGGTTGTTTTAATATAGGCTATATGGGTGATGCAGCACTGCTGACTTGAGGCTAGAAAGCCCTTGCCTGTTCTAGAAAGACTGATCCAATCCAGCAAATATATTAAAAGGCTAAAGTCGTACATTGGCTATGTTGTAGCCTATCCCCAGAATATCAGCAGCAAACTCAGTCTCTGTCTCGCAAAACAGTCTCCAAATAAAACGCACATCGGCCTGTTGCCTATTCTGCCAGCTTGTGACAATATATCGTCCAAAATGCTTGATTGCATTGCATTCTCCACATTTAGCTAAATTTTCATGTACCACATCAGCATTTTTGTTCAGTGAATCTTTTGTAAATTGCTTTACAATAGCGTCGGGCCCTTGTCAGCAGCCTTCGGCTTGCCTCTTGCCACTATTCACTCCTTGTTTGCTATATTTGCTGCATTGGATCAGTCTTTCTAGAACAGGCAAGGGCTTTCTAGCCTCACGTCAGCAGCGCTGCATCACCCATAGGCTATAGCCTACATTAAAACAACCAGCGGATGGTGGGCGGGTGCGGTTTTGAAAATTGGTCAAAACTTTGGTGCTGATGGATGGCTGATGGATGATAAGTTTTGCTATGCAGTTATGGTTGAAATAATAGCCCATCAGCACATCTCTAGTGTGTGTGCCTCTCTCTCGCTCAGAGGGGAGGGAGAGGCTGAGGGTCGATCCGAGGAGCCTCTCGCTGCAGCCTGCGGGAAGGTGGGGCTTGACATCAAGCCCAGCCCACATCCAAGTCAGCCATGTTTTTTTGCATTACGTCACGCAGTTTGAAATTGCTGGCGGCGAGAGGGAGGCAGTCAGCAGAGAGAGCCAGGACTCGCAACGAGACTGAGCGAGCTGATAGTGCTACATTCTACAAACCAGCAACTTACTGCAAAACACGTTTTATTGTGTAATTCAACACGTAAACTGTGGATTCAAACCAGTGCATCAACTCGCAACAGCACCAACGTTTCCATAAGAACGCCGTTGTCACACTACTCGTTCGTCAGATAGGAATAGCTAGCTGGCTAGTTAGCCAGCAAAGTTAACCACGCAGATGGCAAGAGGCTGGCGGCGGCCCACCGGTTTCGCTGTCGCCGGCGGACCGCTGAGTTTTTGCATATCGGTTCTACCGCGGTTTGTTGGGTTAACGAGCCGCAGCTTTGACCACCTTTTCTTTATTTATTTATACGGCGGACTGCCTGTGGCCTAACGTTACCATCGCGGGTTGCTTAAAAGTAGCCTATCTACCAGTGGTCCGATAGCTGCTTGCTATCTGAGCAGTAGCCTATATTTGAGATGAGGATATGTCTAGCTTGATCTAACCGGTTAACGTTACAGAAATAAATGCTTCTGGTTCACCTGTTAATAAAGCAAAATCGCCCCTTTGTAGGCTAAATTTGGTTGTAATGGAGAATTCTTGCTGTTAAACTGATAGTCCATGATAATGAAACAACACACCATTCTACTTTTGAGGGCTAAATTAAATGAAATATGGCTCGTTTTCCGTTTGAACACATTGTCATCAATATTTAAAATGACCATTTTTTATGAATGTGCATGTTATTGTTTCAAAACCGGAAATCAAATGAATGAAAAAGTACACAAACCCAATTACAATAACTAGCCTAGGCCTACATGAAAAATTCACTGTGGTTGCATGAAATGTCATTTGTGTTTAGCCTACATCATCAGTTTCTATCATCTAATATGAAACAATATACTATATAATTCGCTACTGGGCTGTCGGTAGCATAGATTGTATGTCAAGCCACGCCTTCCCGCAGGCTGCAGCGAGGTGTACTTGGTCGATCCAGCATGGATTCTAAACTCTGTGGTGGATAGGATCTACAATTAGGTGTTAACAATACTACTACGCTAGGTCGAAGTACTCCCAAGTGCTATTGCGCCACACATTGTAGTTCTCCTGTTTATTCGCTTGGAAAATCGCCACGTTTCATGTCGCGTGGACGTAGACATTTCTATCAACTACTCGTGCAACTGTATTTAAGTCGGTAAAACGTGGATGTTTTTGATTACTTCTACGGTTAGTTACGGCAAAGCCCGCTAGCATAGCAAGATGCTAATACAGTCCAGCCGCGCACCAGAGCGTTTGAGTGCATGTACCGACACGGGAGAGGTATGACTCAACTCGTGAAAGTTAAGGTAAGAACATATATTACTACTGACATTGGGTGGCGTGTTCCATTAACAGAAAGACAAAGGACTGGACGAGACCAACATTTATTTATTTACGATACATTATTCATTCACAAAGAAAATTGGTGTCCTTAAAGATTGTCCTCATTTTTTTACTTAAGGCATTAAGATCAATTTCCAAACTTATCACTGTATATATGAATAGATATTTCTACTGGCCTGCTTCCTGATGACATTAATGCATAAACATGAAAAGATAAACCAAACACACCTTATTGGTCCTTGATATAAAGGCTGAGATAAGAGCTTAAAAGTAAAGCATAAAATTACACTACCTAAGGATTAATGCTCTTCATGTAATTCATAGACAATTCATCTATAGGTTATCCTTGATGTAATTCTTTGTTAGTCTACATTTATCTCTCTCTTTCTCTTTCCCCATTCCTGTCAGACACACACAAGCACATATCCAAAAGTATGTTTGTATTTTCTAATGTAAATGGCAAACATTGCATGTAATGACATTTTTTGCCCTAAAAATAGTCTAATATCTAATGACCTACTTAGAGCCCTCGAGGTGTCATTGCAAGATCTTTTTTTTTTTGTTGCATATCTTGAGTATGTTCTTTAAAATGAGTGCAACTGTACTTTGTCAAATGTTGATTCAGAGCAGGTTATACAAAAAATTGTGTTTTTCTCTCATGATTTACAGCCCCAGCTTCCGCAGAACCAACTGGTTTGGGCCAGTGGGACGTGAGTGTAAGCTGGTGATGGAGAAGGTCGGATTAATTGATCTGTCACCTTTTGGAAAGTTCATTGTGAAAGGAAAGGATTCATTGAAACTACTTGATCATCTTTTTGCCAACACCATGCCGAAGGTAAAAAGAAAAAAAACTTTGTATGTGTGACGAACTCACTGCACTTCAGTATTACATTAATCCGAGAAATGGCTAACGTCAGAGAAAAGACGATAGAACGATAGACATTTGGTAGTAACTGATCACTGGGCCCTATCTTGGCGATCTGAAACGTCTGGTCAGACGCACAAAGTTTAAAAACATTTAAGGCGTGTCCAGTCCACATTAGCTAATTTAATGGTGTAATTTTGTGATCAAACGCTGGGCTCAAAAGGGTTGTTCCCATATCTTAGTCAGTCATGGGTGTGTTTTTGGGCGTAACATCCTTTAAACCAATGGGAATAACATCTGTCATTCGCTTGAAGAGCCAGCAGCGCAACAGCATACAGCCTGTCAGTATTTTGACAGTCAACGCATTTGAAGGAGTCTGCTTGCACAATTCCACAAGTAGACTACTTGCTTTACTAAAACCTGTGTGTGACTAGCAGAGTATAGTCTACAGTATATGCATTCTGCACTTGCCTATTATTTGAACTCATGGACAGAGTGAAACTAACTACCAGCCGTCTCAAAACAGTTCTACACAGTTATTTGTCTTGCACTATTGACTGACAAGGGGTTACAATAGAAAAATGATCCTGAAAAAAGCAACACTTATGCAAATAATGTTCGAATGACTGAATAAAAATCCTAGGATATTTATCCCACAGAGGAGTTGTTTGAGGGAGTTGTTTGATGTAAGGGATGCTTACATCTCGTGACAGTGTGTCTTCACCTGTACTTTATATACGCCTTTCACTATAGACTAGGTTGTTCTTGGTCAGTGGCGTAATTATTTTACGTGGTATTTATCATAACTATAGCTCATTGGGTAATCAGCGTCTTTCTCCACCCTCACTGCAATTTGTGAATGTTCACAACTGAACTGCATACTTCAATCACAAGCGCAGTTTAATGAAGTTAACTGATGACAACATTAAAAAGAATCGAACGTTTAGTGATCATGAAATAATACAATAAGATGTCAAAAAGCCAGGAGATTATGAAAGGTAGAAGTTCTACTCAAATTACTTGTGCACATAGGCTATAGGGCAATACAGCTGTACAGATTTAATTTCGCGAAGTCCCACCCCCCTTAGTTACTGTTGCTAAGTCCAACAGCTCAGACCGGAGTTGACTAGAACTTTAATGGTAGCTGTAAGCCTGTCTGTAAAAGTTACAACCCAAGAGGCTCTTTTACAGAGCTATGGACCCGATTTAATTTAGAATCCGTTGAACAACTCCAGTATGCCATGGAGACACGTATACAAATTAATATCTAGGTTTGTTGGGTGACAAACTTAGACAGGGGGCGAGAGGGACTCACTGATATTAATAGCTAGATATACTTGCATGCATATTACAAGGGCACCAGGTCATGTCATGTAAGGAACATGGTACTGCAAATAAACAGAAACATAGTCTACATTGCAGAGCGACTTCAACTTTATTAATTTATGGTGAATAAATATTACTGTAAGAAATCATCCATGATGCAGGAGGTAGATGCAGGTTTCTTTTATTCTTTAGTCACACCAGTCAAACAGCCAACTTGCAGCAGTATGAAAGCCAAGAGTAAACAAGAATGTCAAACAAAACTACAGTCCAAACTGTTTAGCGAACAGAACAAAGGATAGGGTTTAGCGCTGTGTAGCATTACAAATGCTGCTCAAAAAAGGAATTGAAACGAAAGAGTTTAAGTACCAAAACATGTGGTGATACAACCAATAGGGAGTGCCAGAGTTCAGGTGCTGCTTGTTAGGGTGACAAGGAAAAAACAAGGAAATCATTCAATCAATAAGTGGGTGATGAGGACCTAATTGGGGCTACAACTGTTTGAGTAGGCCCAGGAGTCATCACAGTTACACTACTGTGCACAGCCCCATGCTTTTCTGACGAGGCGATGCTAGCACGTTAGCAGCGGTTAGCTAACTATGCTAACCTTAGTTGTCTACGAGTCTCCTCAAAGTGACAATCATATTATACACAATGCTGGCAGTGCTGGGAACTGTTTGGCTTAATCTATAGATGTGGTGGAGCACTGTTTCATTGTGGTTTGCTAAGGAGTAACTTAACCCTTTGCTTAAAATAAGGGAGAGCTGGGAGAGAATTTAATCTAATTTAACATAATTACAAAAATGCATAATCAAGATTGAAAGCCGTTATTCTGTGTATTGGTGTTAATCCCACACATGGCCGTCCTTTTTCAATTTACATCACTATACATCACTATACAATCCCATAAAACCAGAAAAAAATCACGGCTCCCAGTGCATTTCTATGGAGCCGTAAGGTGAAGCTGTCGAACTTTGTCTACATGTGCGGAGCTACTGGACTGCCATTGGCTCATCCGCGTTCGATGGGCGGGGCTTGCGATAGGTCAATTGTCAAATCTAGCAAGTAGGAAACTTTAAGTGGATGACATGAAAGTGAAAGTAAGATATTAGAAAGGCTAGTGAAAGCTAAGGTTGATTTTGACTTTGTACAAAGAAGGAAAACTGGTGCTCTGAATAGCGATTCAGTTGTCTTTAAACCAACAATTTTAACCGCTATTTGGATTTGCAATTTTTCCACGAAACTCCCAATTTCCCCTGACCCTCTTATGAATGAATGCATATAAGTGCATGACCAGCACCTGTACATGACACGAAAAAGCGCAAATTGCCATTCTCAGCTCCTGCGACAGGCAGTTTAATCTAAGTGTGGCCTGTTAGTACATACCACGCCATGTTTTTATGTGCATGTTGCAAAGAAAATACGCCTCAAGTGGGCGCTAAAGCGTCGGTACATCCAGAGCCGTTTATAAAGAGAGTTGCGACAACTGGAGAATCGAATGTTCTGAGCTGTCCCGTTAGTGATTGGTTCCGAGGTGGTCACGTGTTTCATGGACGCCATGTTTCATCCCAACATTAAGCAGATCCCCATTGACAGTACAGTCAGGAGCGGCGCTAATGGTTCAATATGGGGGGGGACACCTGTAATGGGCCCCTTTACTATCAGTGTTTATCCCAACAACATGTTTTTATTTAGTCCAGAGGCTGAGGCATATTGTTTTCTTTCATGTCGATTTAAGATTGTTTGTGTAGGCTATATGTATAGGCACCCAGTTTAATTTCCATATTTTGACAATCGGCTAGCCTATAACAAACGCATTTCATTTGAAAAAGCAACCTGGTCAATTGCTAACAACTAAGTGCAACTAGCTCTATTAACTCATTGAATGCCAAGCTGTTTTCGGAAGCTTTGTCCTACAGTGCCAGCAATCTAGACCATTGTTGATGATTTTTGTACAGCCACAGCATATTCTGTGTTATAGCTATGAACACATACAATGGCTCATTTAAAAGGTGAGACTTTAAGCTCTCAGTGGGTGCAAACCGTGTATTTCTACACGCCTCTGTTCCTGAGAAATCCCAAGCTAAACAGTGGCTAGTTTTCATCAAAATCACTGTTTTTTTCTAGAAATGGAGATATATCGTCTTCCATGAAATATGAAGTGTTGCCTGTAAACTTTCCGGGAAGTGATCAGCGAGACCTGGCGAGACTGCCACCTAGTGATAGACCCATGAAAATGGCCTGGTTTTGACCTGACGTGCATGCGTCACTGATTCGACCCAAAGCGGCAACCGAGTTATGATAAAATGTCCAGGGGACGTATTCACAAAGAAGGCTAAAAGTAGCTCCTAAGTGGCGAATTTAGATGCAACTCCTAAAAATAATGGGCGTGTCACTCCTAACTTTAGGACTTCTAATTTTTTTCACTAAAAGTAATTCACGAAAGCATTTTAGACCTAAAAGTAGCACCTAAGTTTGGGACAGCTTAAAAGAACTCGAGAGGACTCCTAACTCACTAAGACCTATTCACAAACAGCTTTTTGTGGCATTTCACGTTGCGATGTTTTGAAATGCGTAGCCTATGCGGCAACAGGAGCTTCCAATCGCGAGGGAACAATTTCGCATTCATAAAAGGGACGCAATAACGCCCACAACAACAACCAAAACTACTCATTGTTAACATGTAAATGAAATGTAACGTTTCATTGTGAATCAAATTAAAATGTTCTCCTCTTTGCAAACGTAGGCATATGGTGACAGATTAATTTAATAATGTTGCAATGATACTGCATCAATCCGTAGGCCTATGTTTCATTAGGCTACTAGGCTATTTGTTTTGCCTTACTCTTTATTAATTTAGGCTAGGCCTTTTTATTCAGTTATTTATCATCTTCCGTCCTTCGCACTACTTGTGTAGCTAGCGCACGCATTCTCAGACCTGTTTGGAATCATTCCCGCGTTACAATCATCAGCCAATCAAGGTGGTCCCTTCAGTCAAGCTCGTGCATGAGTAACGTCATCCATAGCAACGAAGACTCACTCTTATTTTAGGAGTTGTCATTTTTCCTTACTAAGAGTAGGTCTGAAAGGCTTTGTAAATAACTTTTAAGAGAAAACTCCTAGCTAAAATCTTTTAGTGCGATTTAGGAGTACTCCTAGTGGTAAGATAAGGCTTTGTGAATACGGCCCCAGATAAAATGTCCAGATTGTGCGTTTTCATGAGTTTTCGATCGTCATATATTTAATTTCCATTCATTACAGAGTTCCCAAAATCACATATAAGGTGTGTTAGAGTGTCTAGTTTCGTAATTAAAAAAAAAAAAGCTAAAAACGTAATATTAAAACGTAATATTACGTTTTTGGCACTCAACGGCACTCAATGAGTTAACACATCCAAAAGCTGCTAGGTTAGTTGTGTCACTCACTGGTCCAGAAAAGCAACTGTTGCATCAAAGAATTTATAACCACATGCTCTCATTGATTGTATGATTGCACTATTTGTGGTATGCAGGCATTGTACAACGGGGCCCCCATATCCAGTATTCACAGAATCATCACATATCCAGTTCATAACAACAATTAAATTATAGATATAGTCACCTACAAATGAAACAGAGGGCGCTTGTTTTATTGAGCAGGTCTTGCATAGAAGCCATAATAAGGCCGTATCTGTGTATTATTTGAAATTTTAGGCTATGGTATGTTTATTTTTTCTTCACAAAGGATGTTAGTGTGCCGTGGGACATTTTAAGTGTCAAAAGTGAAAAGGTTGAAAAACACTGGTTTAAATGGTTAAATTATTTGCGAGGTAGATGAGGTTTAATGTAGTTGGAATGCCTGAACAGTTAAATAGGTGGATAGTTTAAATGGTTAAATTATTTGAAAGGTAGATGAGGTTTAATATAGTTGGAATGACTGAACAGTTAAATAGGTGGATAGTTTAAAAGGTTAAATTATTTCCGAGGTAGGCCTAGATGAGGTTTAATATAGTTGGAATGACTGAACAGTTAAATAGGTGGATAGTTTAAAAGGTTAAATTATTTGCTAGGTAGATGAGGTTTAACATAGTTGGAATGACTGAACAGTTAAATAGGTGGATAGTTTAAAAGGTTAAATTATTTGCTAGGTAGATGAGGTTTAACATAGTTGGAATGACTGAACAGTTAAATAGGTGGATAGTTTAAAAGGTGGATGTTGATAGACAGAAAGTTGAATGGGTGTTGATAGGCAGATTGTTTAATGGATGTTGATGGATAGTTTAATGGGTGGATGAGTGAATGGTTTGAAGAGGATGAATGGATAGAAAGTTGGATGAAATGTGCCTTATATCCTTGTAGAATGGTGAGTCACAGAGAGAGTTGGCCTAATTCAGCAGAAAGCAGTTGATACAGGTGCAATCAGTTGAACTGATTCTTTGATGGGGCCTAGATGAGCAGCTGGAAGTTGATACAGGTGCAAATCAAGTTAATTAGTCCATTGTGATGTCATCAGCCTAATGTTAAATCTATGGGGAAATTTTGAGTAGTTTTTAATAAATAGTTTAAAAAGTATAAAAGTTACAAAGATGAAAAATACAAAGCCTACATGTCCTAAGTAAGACCTACGTAACATAGTTTGAATGAAGTTTCTACGTTAAATGGTTGAAGCTGCATTAGCTGCGTTAGAAGAAGAATAATAAGAACTAGAAAAGCATTTCCTGAAGGAAATACAGTGCATGAAAATGCAAAAATATGATGTAAAATATCATACAGAGTAAAAACAAACTATATTGGTTGCTAAGTAGATGAGGTTTAATATAGTTGGAATGACTGAACAGTTAAATAGGTGGATAGTTTAAATGGTTAAATTATTTAGATAGATAGTTGACGATAACTGACAGTTGGAATGGCTCTAATGTTTGCTAGCAGTTATGCTAACTATGTTAACAAAGATAATAATGTTAACAAAGTTACTATGCTAACTAGCATGCTAACATGCTAGCATGCTAACTATGCTAACCATGTTACTTAGCTAACTTAGCTAATTGTTTTTAGTAGTTTTGCTAAAAATGCTAACTAGCATGCTAACATGCTAGCGCTAGCATGCTAACTATGCTAACCACGTTACTTAGTTAACATAGCTAATCATTTTTAGCAGTTTTGCTAAAATTGCTAACTAGCATGCTAACATGCTAGCATGCTAACCATATGACTTAGCTAACTTAGCTAATCATTTTAAGAGGTTTGGCTAAAAATGCTAACTAGCATGCTAACATGCTAGCATGCTAACTATGCTAACCATGTGACTTAGCTAACTTAGCTAACTAGCTACAGTGGGTAGGAGTCATAGTTGATGACGAGTAACAGTTACAATGGCTGAACAGTTAAAAAGTTCAGTAGTTTAAAGGGTTGAATTGTTTAACAGTAAAATATTATAGTGAGGACTTTTATTTTGAAACAGTTTTTGGCAGAGGAAGCAGTTGAACAGGATGTGTAGTCTTAATAGGGCCAGTTTGTATGCTTAAAGCCTGAGACTGGCAGTTGGTCCAGGTGGCCCGAACACCTGCCATAGGATTCTAATTGCTGTGATGTCATAAAGGGCAATGTTAAGTCAATGGGGAAATTTTGATTACTTTTTAATTAATAGTTTAAAAAGTATAAAAGTTACAAAGTTGAAAAATACATAGCACCCATGTCCTAAGTAAGACCTACGTAACATAGTTTGAATGAAGTTTCTACGTTAAACGGTTGAAGCTGCATTAAATGCGTTAGAAGAAGAAGAAGAATAAGAAGAAGAAGCCTAGGAAGAACAGTACAGTGCATTTTCATGCACTGTAATAAGAAGCCTAGGAAGAACAGTACAGTGCATTTTCATGCACTGTAATAAGAAGAAGCCTAGGAAGAACAGTACAGTGCATTTTCATGCACTGTAATAAGAAGCCTAGGAAGAACAGTACAGTGCATTTTCATGCACTGTAATAAGAAGAAGCCTAGGAAGAACAGTACAGTGCATTTTCATGCACTGTAATAAGAAGAAGAAGCCTAGGAAGAACAGTACAGTGCATTTTCATGCACTGTAATAAGAAGAAGCCTAGGAAGAACAGTACAGTGCATTTTCATGCACTGTAATAAGAAGAAGCCTAGGAAGAACAGTACAGTGCATTTTCATGCACTGTAATAAGAACTAGAAAAGCATTTCCTGAAGGAAATACAGTGCATGAAAATGCAAAAAATATGATGTCAAATATCATACAGAGTAAAAACAAACTATATTGGTTGCTAGGTAGATGAGGTTTAATATAGTTGGAATGACTGAACAGTTAAATAGGTGGATAGTTTAAAAGGTTAAATTATTTGCTAGGTAGATGAGGTTTAATAGTTGGAATGACTGAACTAGGTAGATGAGGTTTAATATAGTTGGAATGACTGAACAGTTAAATAGGTGGATAGTTTAAAAGGTTAAATTATTTGCTAGGTAGATGAGGTTTAATAGTTGGAATGACTGAACTAGGTAGATGAGGTTTAATATAGCCTGGCCACCTGGCCTAGGATTCTAATTGCTTAACGGCAGTCTTAATAGAGCCATATTGTATGCTTAAAGCCTGAGACAGAGTATATAGTTTAAAAAAATGTAGATGGTGTAATGGATGTTGATAGACAGAAAGTTGAATGGATGTTGATAGGCAGATTGTTTAATGCAGGGGTCTCAAACACCCGGCCCGCGGGCCAAATCCGGCCCGCGTCCTGCCCAATTCCGGCCCGCGACGTATGACAAAATAATAATGTAATCCGGCCCTTGAGGCTATTAATTGCGACAAACAACGATACTGATTAAAATAGACGATAGATCCAGGTACGGTGACATCTCATTTGTAGGCCTACTCTGCTCCACTATGTGCAAGACATCCAGAGCTTGATTCAAACCCAAAATCGCTGCGCAAAGTTTTCAGGAAATACTTGTATTACATGCGAGAAACACAAAGATGTGCATATGTAATGACGCGGAAGCGATGCAGGCCATAGTGTTGCCGAAATTGAAGCAGAAATTAAGCAGAAATAGGCCTACACCAAATGTTGAAAAACGTTCACGTGTGATGAAGTCTTAGGTAAGCTATGTTATTCACCTATTCTAATTCTGAAGGAGAATATCCTTTTGGAGATTATGATCGATCGTCTATGACAGTGATAGTCACGGTGCGTCTGTGAATGGAGGTGCGTGTATACAACGGTGTCCACTAAGCATACCATGCTTGTTTCGAACCCTCTGCCCAACAAAGCTTGGAGGTTGCAGTGGTAATCGTGATGATAGTGTCCGTAATGGATGTGGTACAGACAGCAGGGCTAGTAGAAATAGGGCTCTAAAGAACTACAAAGTCACCCGCAATATGATGCGAACTTCTGGGTACTGCAGATTACCCGCGATAGGAACTGTTTGACCAGAATACTTTATTGTAGGCCTATATTGTAGTAATCTATTACTAAACCACAACATCTTAGGTGTTGGTATACATCGTAGGTGTTTTCCTGTTAATTTGTTATGTGGGTAATATGAAAAAAGGAAAGTAAACCTGCTTAAATATGTTCATCCAGTATTTACTGAAAGGTGCATAATTTGAGGTGCTTGCCATCCAGTGACAAATTAGATGGGTAAATTTACCCCCTTCATAAACTTTTGTTTTACTCAAAGATTTTTACATTTACAGTAGGACTTTATCTCTGACCACTTTCAAGCCATGGCCTTTTGACATTTTGATAAAAAAAATCCAATGGTGTTGGCAATGGCTTTCTTAACCCTGATGCCTAGTTTGCCAGGTTTAAAAAAGTTATGAGAGGAAATATTTTTATTTGGTGTGAAACACACACACATACCTGTTTTTATGTTTTTCATTTATTTTATAATTTGTATTAATATTTATTTTATCATTATTTTATTTATAAGCTAAGGTTGCTAGCACAGGTGTCTAAAACTAGATAAAAACACTTGCACTTTCTGTTTGCAGTTTTGTGTGGTATTTGAAAAAAATAACATTGCATTTTCAGAAATAGCCAGCCCTCCAATCAGATGACGTTGGCGGAATTGGCCCCCAGCTCATTTGAGTTTGAGACCCCTGGTTTAATGGATGTTGATGAATAGTTTAATGGGTGGGTGAGTGAATGGTTTGAAGAGGATGAATGGATAGAAAGTTGGATGAAATGTGCCTTATATCCTTGTAGAATGGAGAGACACAGAGAGAGTTGGCCTAGTTCAGCAGAAAGCAGTTGATACAGGTGCAATCAGTTGAACTGATTCTTTGATGGGGCCTAGATGAGCAGCTGGAAGTTGATACAGGTGCAAATCAAGTTAATTAGTCTATTGTGATGTCATCAGCCTAATGTTAAGTCTATGGGGATTTTATAAAAGTTAATAATTAATAGTTTAAAAAGTATAAAAGTTACAAAGATAAAAAATACAAAGCCCCCATGTCCTAAGTAAGACCTACGCAACATAGTTTGAATGAAGTTTCTACGTTAAACGGTTGAAGCTGCATTAACTGCGTTAGAAGAAGAAAAATAATAAGAACTAGAAAATGTAATTTCGAGGAAATTACCAGTGCATGAAAATATAAACATACTGTATATTAACATAAAATGTCAAACAAACTTTTCATTGCAAACAGTTGGCAGGAGTCATAGTTGATAACAACTGACAGTTGAAATGGCTCAACAGTTAAATAGTTGAGTAGTTTAAATAGTTAAATTATTTAATAGTGAATTATTTTAGTGAGGATATTTATTTTGAAACAGTTATGGGCAGAGGAAATAGTAGTCTTAAGAGAGCCAGATTGTATGCTTAAAGCCTGAGACAGAGTATATAGTTTAAAAGTTGAATGTAGATAGTGTGATGGATGTTGATAGACAGAAAGTTGAATGGATGTTGATAGGCAGATTGTTTAATGGATGTTGATGTATAGTTTAATGGGTGGATGAATGGATAGAAAGTTGGATGGAACATGCCTTATATCCTTGTAGAATGGAGAGACACAGAGAGTTGGTCTAGTTAAGCAGAAAGCAGTTGATACAGGTGCAATCAATTTAACTAGCCCTTTGATGGGTCCTAGTAGTGAGCAGCTGGAAGTTGATACAGGTGCCAATCAAGTTAATTAGTCCATTGTGATGTCATAGTCTAATGCAAAGTCTATGGGGAAAAATAAGCTTGTTTTTTATTAATATCTCAAAAAGTATGAAGTTTACAAAAGTGAAAATACATTCCCCACGTGTCCTTTTCAAGACCTACGTTTCAAAGTTTGAAAAAAGTTTCTACGTTAAACGGTTAAAGCTGAATTAGACGCAGAAATTTGGTGGGAAGAATAATAACTAGAAAATGCAATACCAGGGAATTACCAGTGCATGAAAATGCAAAACATATGGTGTGAAATATATTGTTAAAACAGATGATGTGCTAATTGGCAACCAACATGATGAGGTTTATTTATTGCATGAAAATGCACTATATTGTTCTTCCAAGTTTTCTTATTACAGTGCATGAAAATGCACTGTACTGCTCTTCCTATGATTCTTCTTCTTCTTATTACAGTGCATGAAAATGCACTGTACTGTTCTTCCTAGGCTTCTTCTTCTTATTAGAGTGCATGAAAATGCACTCTACTGTTATCCGAATTATTCTTATTATTAAAATTACAGTGCATGAAAATGCACTGTACTGTTCTTCCTAGGCTTCTTCTTCTTATTATAGTGCATGAAAATGCACTATACTGTTCTTCCAAAATTTCTTATTACAGTGCATGGAAATGCACTGTACTGTTCTTCCTAGGCTTCTTCTTATTACAGTGCATGAAAATGCACTGTACTGTTCTTCCTAGGCTTCTTATTACAGTGCATGAAAATGCACTGTACTGTTCTTCCTAGGCTTCTTATTCTTATTCTTCCGCTAACGCATTTAATGCAGCTTCAACCGTTTAACGTAGAAACTTCATTCAAACTATGTTACGTAGGTCTTACTTGGGACATGGGTGCTATGTATTTTTCAGCTTTGTAACTTTTATACTTTTTAAACTATTAATTAAAAACTAGTCAAAATTTCCCCATAGACTTAACATGGGCTGATGACATCACAATAGAGCCGTTAAGCAATTAGAATCCTATGGCAGGTGTTCAGGCCACCTGGACCAACTGCCAGTCTCAGGCTTTAAGCATACAAACTGGCCCTATTAAGACTACACATCCTGTTCAACTGCTTCCTCTGCCAAAAACTGTTTCAAAATAAAAGTCCTCACTATAATATTTTACTGTTAAACAATTTAACCCTTTAAACTACTAAACTTTTTAACTGTTCAGCCATTGTAACTGTTACTTGTCATCAACTATGACTCCTACCTACTGTAGCTAGTTAGCTAAGTAGCATGGTTAGCATGTTAGTATGCTAGTTAGCATTTTTAGCAAAACTACTAAAAATGATTAGCTAAGTTCGCTAAGTCACATGGTTAGCATGCTAACATGCTAGTTACCATTTTTAGCAAAATTGCTAAAAATGATTAGCTAAGTTAGCTAAGTCACATGGTTAGCATAGTTGGCATGCTAGCATGTTAGCATGCTAGTTAGCATTTTTAGCAAAACTGCTTAAAATGATTAGCTAAGTTAGCTAAGTCACATGGTTAGCATAGTTAGCATGCTAGTTAGCCTTTTTAGCAAAACTGCTAAAAATGATTAGCTAAGTTAGCTAAGTAACATGGTTAGCATAGTTAGCATGCTAGTTAGCATAGTTAGCATAACTGCTAAAAATAATTAGATAAGTTAGCTAAGTCACATGGTTAACATAGTTAGCATTTTAACATTGTTAGCATGCTAGTTAGCATAGTAACTTGGTTAACATTATTATCTTTGTTAACATAGGTAGCATAACTGCTAGCAAACATTAGAGCCATTCCAAGTGTCAGTTATCGTCAACTATCTACCTAAATAATTTAACCATTTAAAGTATCCACTTATTTAACCGTTCAATCATTCCAACTATATTAAACCTTATCTACCAAGTAAATCATTTACCTATATAAACTATCCACCTATTTAACTGTTCAGTCATTCCAACTATATTAAACCTCATCTACCTAGCAACCAATATAGTTTGTTTTTACTCTGTATGATATTTGACATCATATTTTTTGCATTTTCATGCACTGTATTTCCTTCAGGAAATGCTTTTCTAGTTCTTATTCTTCTTGCAGCTTCAACCGTTTAACGTAGAAACTTCATTCAAACTACGTTACGTAGGTCTTACTTAGGACATGGGTGCTATGTATTTTTCAGCTTTGTAACTTTTATACTTTTTAAACTATTAATTAAAAACTAATCAAAATTTCCCCATTGACTTAACATTATGATTATGACATCACAATACGGCCGTTAAGCAATTAGAATCCTATGGCAGGTGTTCAGGCCACCTGCAGTCTCAGGCTTTAAGCATACAAACTGGCCCTATTAAGACTACACATCCTGTTCAACTGCTTCCTCTGCCAAAAACTGTTTCAAAATAAAAGTCCTCACTACAATATTTCACTGTTAAACAATTTAACCCTTTAAACTACTGAACTTTTTAACTGTTCAGCCATTGTAACTGTTACTTGTCATCAACTATGACTCCTACCCACTGAAGCTAGTTAGCATGGTTAGCATAGTTAGCATGCTACCATGTTAGCATGCTAGTTAGCATTTTTAGCAAAACTATTAAAAATGATTAGCTAAGTTAGATAAGTAACATGGTTAACATAGTTAGCATGCTAACATGTTAGCATGCTACTTAGCATTTTTAGCAAAACTGTTAAAAATGATTAACATAGTTAGCATGCTAATTAGCATTTTTAGCAAAAAAACTTGGTTAACATTATTATCTTTGATAACATAGTAGCATAACTGTTAGCAAACATTAGGGCCATTCCAACTGTCAGTTATCGTCAATTATCTACCTAAATAATTTAACTATTTAAATTATCCACCTATTTAACCGTTCAATCATTCCAACTATATTAAACCTTATCTACCAAGCAAATCATTTAACTATATAAATTATCCACCTATTTAACTGTTCAGTCATTCCAACTATATTAAACCTCATCTACCTAGTTCAGTCATTCCAACTATATTAAACCTCATCTACCTAGTTCAGTCATTTGAACTATATTAAACCTCATCATGTTGGTTGCCAATTAGCACATCATCTGTTTTAACAATATATTTCACACCATATGTTTTGCATTTTCATGCACTGGTAATTCCCTGGAATTGCGTTTTCTAGTTCTTATTATTTTTCTTCTTCTAACGCAGTTAATGCAGCTTCAACCGTTTAACGTAGAAACTTCATTCAAACTATGTTGTGTAGGTCTTACTTAGGACATGGGGGCTTTGTATTTTTTATTTTTGTAACTTTTATACTTTCTAAACTATTAATTATTAACTTTTATAAAATCCCCATAGACTTAACATTAGGCTGATGACATCACAATAGACTAATTAACTTGATTTGCACCTGTATCAACTTCCAGCTGCTCATCTAGGCCCCATCAAAGAATCAATATAACTGATTGCACCTGTATCTGCTTTCTGCTGAACTAGGCCAACTCTCTCTGTGTCTCTCCATTCTACAAGGATATAAGGCACATTTCATCCAACTTTCTATCCATTCATCCTCTTCAAACCATTCACTCATCCACCCATTAAACTATTCATCAACATCCATTAAACAATCTGCCTATCAACATCCATTCAACTTTCTGTCTATCAACATCCATTACACTATCTACATTTTTTTTAAACTATATACTCTGTCTCAGGCTTTAAGCATACAATATGGCTCTATTAAGACTGCCGTTAAGCAATTAGAATCCTAGGCCAGGTGGCCAGGCTATATTAAACCTCATCTACCTAGTTCAGTCATTCCAACTATTAAACCTCATCTACCTAGCAAATAATTTAACCTTTTAAACTATCCACCTATGTAACTGTTCAGTCATTCCAACTATATTAAACCTCATCTACCTAGTTCAGTCATTCCAACTATATTAAACCTCATCTACCTAGCAAATAATTTAACCTTTTACACTATCCACCTATTTAACTTTTCAGTCATTCCAACTATATTAAACCTCATCTACCTAGTTCAGTCATTCCAACTATATTAAACCTCATCATGTTGGTTGCCAATTAGCACATCATCTGTTTTAACAATATATTTCACACCATATGTTTTGCAAAATGTTAATAATGTTAATGCTGTTAACTATGCTAACAATGCTAACTATGTGACTTACAGTCTGTCTCAAATGCCGTACTTCCGTCAGTACACTTTGATATCACGCACTATGCACTTACGTCCGTAGAGCGTATTTTTCAACAAAGTAGTATCGTCTCAAATCGGGTGCTACGCCTATACACTTAACGGAAATGACGAATGACTAACGTCGTATTTTGATTTTGACCGCGAGCGCGCCAAGATTTTAGCCGGCTTTTGTTGTCATTGCAAGACCTTTAAACTTTTGGAAAATGGAGACTTTCATCGCGACGTGGGGTCTACTTCGGCGTCGACGCAGAACTCTGCTTGTATTGGCTGAACAAGAGCATCTTCTGGTATGTAGATGCATCTATTGCTTTTTTATGGTATTTGTATTGTATTCCTACATTAGACTAATGTTATGCAGCAATACAAGGATACAAGGATACAAGGAAGTTTATTGTCACATGCATATAGTTACTGGAAGTAAGAAATGCAGTGAAATTATGTCTGGTGTCAGCCTATTTGTGCATTAATGGGGGGGGGGTAAAAAGTGCAGTAGAAGAGGGGTTTAGTAGATTAAGTGGCAAGGGCTGCATAAAAAAGGTGGGGGAGGATTGGGATTGGGTGGGGGGCACCAACAAGGAGCACCCAAGAGCAACAGGAGCAAGGAAAAACTCCCTTACCAAGGAAGAAACCTTGGGCAGATCCACGGCTCAAGGGGCTAACCCAACTGCCAGGGGTCTTGGTGTGTGTGTTGGGGGGATGACAGGGGAGATGGGATAGTGTGCTGTGTATGTGGGGAGAGGGCAGTGTGCAATATGTGTGTTGGAGAAGCTTCCTCATGAGACAATGTGCTGTGTATTGGGGGGGGGGGGGGGCAGTGTGCTGTAAGTATGTTGGGGATGTGTGTTGGAGAAGCTTCCTGATGAAATAATGTGCTGTGTATGTAGGGGGGGGGCAGGGACTTACTATTGCAAGCAGAGTACTGTATGTAATGTATGTGAGTGATGACAGTGAAGATGTGTGTGTGGGCGGGAGGGGAGTGGAGCAGTGACTGTGTGTGTGTGTGTGTGTGTGTAGTGTGTAGGTGGGTAGGTGGGGGCAGTGTGCTGTAAGTATGTAGAGGATGTGTGTTGGAGAAGATCCTGAAGACAATGTGCTGTGTAGGGGGGGGGGGGGGCAGTGTGCAGCAAGTATGTAGAGGAGTGCTGTATGTATGTGAAGTGATGACAGTGATGATGTAAGTGTGTGTGTTGGGGATGGGGGTGGGGGGGCAGAAAGGCTAGGCAATCAAGGACATGGGTAGATGGAGGAGAAATCAAAAATAATAAAAAAAAGTGTGCAAAAGTTGGAGAAAGTCAGATCTGTGTGTGTGTGTGTGTGTGTGTTTTGACGTGTGATGAAATAAGAAAATAAATAAAAGGTCTGTAGCATAGGGAGAGGGATGTAAAAGTGCTAAAAGTCTTGTAGGTGTGTGTGGGTGTGTGTGTGTGTGTGGGGGGGGGGGGGGTCATGAGTGCTGAGGAGTGAATGAGTGCAAAGTCAGTATAGTGTGAGTTCAGAGTTGGGAAATGTTTGAGAGTACTGAGGAGTGAATGTGTGCAAAGTCAGTATAGTGTGAGTTCAGAGTTCGGATGGCCTGGGGATAAAAACTTCTCCTGAGTCTCTCAGTTCTGGCTTTGTGACTACATAGGCGTCTTCTTGATTTCAGCGGTAGGAATAATCCATTGTTAGGATGAGAAGAGTCCTTCAGAATCTTTTGGGCTCTTAGGAGTACTCTTCTGGAATAGATATCTTGTAGAGCAGGGAGTTGAGTTCTTATAGTACGTTCAGCTGAGCGCACTACTCTCTGCAGAGTACTACAATCTCTAACTGTGGAGTTCCCATACCAGGTGATGATGCTACCAGTTGGAACACTCTCAACCGCTGAAGTGTAGAAGGCCTTCATGATGGATGTAGAAACTTTGAATTTCCTTAGCTGACGAAGGAAGTAGAGTCGTTGTCTGGACTTCTTCAGAACATATTGAGTGTTAACAGTCCATGTTAAGTCTTCAGTAATGTGGACACCAAGGTATTTAAAACTTGTGACTCTCTCTACAGGTTGCCCGCTGATCATTAGTGGGGTGTAACTGTAGTTCTGCTGCTGCCTTCTGTAATCCACTACCATTTCCTTGGTTTTATTGATATTCAGTGTCAAGCTGTTAGATTGACACCACTGTGCCACCTCATCAACCTGATCCAAGTAGAACTGTTCATTGTTGTTACTAATCAGGCCCAAGATCACTGTGTCATCTGCAAACTTGATGATGGAGGTATGACTACTGTTGGCTTTGCAGTCATGTGTGTAGATGTTGTACAGCAGTGGACTCAAAACACAGCCTTGGGGAGCACCAGTGCTGATGGTTAATGAGTCAGATGTCAGACCCCCCACTCTAACCACTTGTGAACGGTTGGTGAGGAAGTCAAATATCCAGTGACACAGGGTGGTGTTCAGTCCTAAGGCCTTCATCTTTGTGACCAAGGTGAGAGGTACTATCGTGTTGAATGCTGAACTAAAGTCAATGAACAGCATCCTCACATAATTCCCATTCCCCTCCTCCAGGTGAGTTAAGGTGGTGTGCGTGAGGTTTGAGATGGCATCCTCTGTAGACCTGTTGGCTCTGTAAGCAAATTGGAGGGGGTCGAAGGAGGCAGGGAGGGATGAGCAGATAATGTTTTTCACAAGCTTCTCAAAACACTTCATCACTGTAGACGTCAGGGCTACTGGGCAATACACAGCAGTCTTAGCCTGGCGGGCCATCCTATATCATTGAAATGTATAGTCTGGCATCGAACCATTCACCTCGCTTAATCCAATGGGCGGGCAGAGAATTGTCTTTCAAACTGCCTAGGCATTCAATAGGCCAGCGCTACGACCATATCCGTATCCGGTCGGCAAAAACGCCAAATACATCCTTCTTCGAAAGGAATGACTTAAGTGCATTGTGTTGCTCAACTTTCAAAGAAAAGCACAAGTCCAACTTCTCCAAAGTTGACGCCAACACCGATTCAAACAACCGCTCTTCGTTCGCCATAGCCACCTTCCTTGTTGTTCACCGTCGCAGGACTGTCGTTATCCTGTTAAGCCCACCTTAAGACTCTCTAACAAAATAGAGCGCTGTGATTGGATGAGGTCCACGGCGTCAGCCAGTAGAAATCCCTATGGTTTGATACTAGACGTACAGGCTGAGCAAATTAATTTGCCGCCGCTAGGGTGCGTCTAGATTTCTAGGCTACAGCAGTCTTACTTCTAGCTTACTTTTAAAGTATCAGAATCCATAGTTGTCTGCTTTAACTTGATCATCAATTAAAAACACATATTAATATTGTGTACATATATTTCATTAATATACCAACTGATAATATGAACTGATATTGCTTGTAGTAATGCAGTGTACAAGTTAAACAGCTTATAAAGTTATGCAGCATTATCTTCTATGAATGGATATACTAGTTTCATATGCAAACATTTTTAAAATACAATAATGTATGCACCACAGATACAGCAGCATGTTATTAGTATAGATAGTATTCATGACATGAAAAAAGGAAATCACACATTGATAATAACAAATAGATGTTAAATGACATAAATGAATGTCTGTCTCTTTTCTCCCCCCGCCCCCCACACACAGCAGCCTCATAGTCCTACAAAGTATTGCCGTCTAAACAATACAGTGCCTGTGCTGGCAATGTATTTTTATGGGGAGAGTGACCTCAAGGTCGACTTTCGGCTCTCTAGAGCGACCTTCCACGCCCTATTGGGAGTCCTGGGCACCACTTCTGACCATGGCTGGGGGCCAGTTATTGAGACCCTGGTCTTTCTATTCTGGTTGGCCTGTGGTACCTCTTACCGTGTGGTGTGCAGGGCATTTGCCATCCCCCACCCCACGGTTCACCGGCTTGTCCACAAGACCAGCGGGAGAATCTTGCAGCTGCTGAGTCAGGTCGTCCGGCACCCTACAGAGGGAGAACAGCCTTCAACCAGGTGGTTGGAAGTATTGATGGCTGCCATTTTCATGCACTGTAATAAGAAGCCTAGGAAGAACAGTACAGTACTGTAATAAGAAGAAGAAGCCTAGGAAGAACAGCACAGTGCATTTTCATGCACTGTAATAATAATCGTAAGAATAAGAAGACTTGGAAGAAGAGTACAGTGCATTTTCATGCACTGTAACAAGCGGGACATCAAACGTCTTCCCTCTGAAAGTTGACACAAAATCAAGTTATGCTAGCTCAGCCTTTAAATATGCTGTTATTTTGGTCATGTGGACTTAAACGGGTAGCTTCTAAAGATAATTCATAAACTGCTGTTCTTACATGACTGAAGCAGTAGCCTAGGTTCAACAGTGGTGTTTGAGGTTGCTGTGTTAAGTTGTTGTGTGTGATCGCTAAACAATTCATAGGATCAAATCAGTTTAGTTTTACATACGGGAGTTAGCCTAACTGACCTGTAGTATTGTCCATTATGTTTTAGAGTGCGTATCAAAGTTGTAAGGTCACGTGACTGATGACGTACGAAGCTTCGGACGTCACTGAAAAGTTTGAATGGGACATTGGACACAGGGGCACCGGTGCTTGTATCAAATCTCTAAAGCGTTACGGGTTCGATAAACCTTTTAAGTCCCCAACACACATGTTTTGTTGCACAAGCACCCTTCTAAAATTGTAGCCCTACACAAGCACTTCACAATCCCCACTGTACACAATGCCCCATGTTTTCACAACCCCCACTGTTCACAATGCCCTTTATATGTTTTTTGTTATCTGACACTGCTGTGGTCATCTGCAGCAATTAGCCTACGTTATTTTGCAAAACATCAAATGAAGTCTGAAACACAACCACTATAGAGAAGCATGCAATATCAAATAATGCTAACGCATGGCAATTATGAACATGGCGGGATTTGAACCCCGGGCGCGCGTGCGGTATACGAACACGCTACCACCCTCCCAAGGCCATTTTGAGATTTTCACGGAAACATAACATTATTTAAAACCAAGCACATTACATTTTCAATTCGAATCATTAGAAGCATATCAAAACTATAATGTTTATTCCAATGACTGTTGGCCTAATAGTTTTTACTGAAAAGGGAACAGAACACGTTGGGTGTGTTCGAAACGGGAGACAGCTGCCTACTGCCTCCCTCCCTACATAGAGAGCTGTCTCACTAGACATGACTTTGGATTAAATGCATCTTTTAAAAATGAGCATAGCACTCTAGAATCTTTGGTTAACACTACGGTATGACGTTAGCAAAGGTCTGACGTTAAACTAAATTAGCTCACGTAAGCTAGCAGGCTAACGGTATAAATTAGTTTTACGGCCGGCAGATATATCAGACCAGACGCTATTAATGGTTACAACAATGGCATAATCAGATAGTAAACTGTTTATTTCTCATTTCAAATCTAAGCAAAATAAGGTCACACAAATGACATTTGAAACAGATTCAGCAGCCATTACCGATGTCCTCCGCCATGTTTGTTTACCTTTCACAGCTGTTTCAGACGTTGCCGCAAGGGATTATGGGTAGGAGGGAGCATGAAGTGTGCATCGATGCTGCCTCCAAAAATGACCGTTATTTGGGAATTCTAAGATATCTTAAAAGGCAGCAGAATTTGTTTTTTCGGTTTCGAACCGCACTTGCTGCCTTGCTCCCCAGTTAGATATCTTAAAAGGCAGCAACTTTACCCGTTTCGAACACACCCGTTGTCTCTCCGCTCTGTTTTACCAGTGTCAGAGAAGGGCCATTTGGTCGGCATGTGGCTTCGTCTGTGATTGTTTAAACGCTAATGAGAGCCGCCGTTATGTCTCGGGGGCGTGACGGCGAAACCACTAACCTTTTGACTGCAGTGTCTAGCCAGTGGTGGCAAGCGAGCTAATTAGGCTAATCAGCTAGTTCAAACGTTTAAGTACTTAATGAAGATATCCAGGGGTCTTTATGCCTCGACTAAGTTGATGTTGCCTATAAACAACAATTCATGTTCATAGAAACAACAAGGTCAATAAGACAATATATTTCATACCTGTGTTGCAGCATGTAGCCTAGCTGTCTAGCTAGGTTTAGAATGCAATCTAATGTCCTAAAATACTAGCATTTCGTCTGTCAGCTAGCTAAAAAGATCGAGTGCTTAAACTAACATATATAGTGGTCTATTTAGTGGTGTGTGTGCACTGATTAAGTTTGTGTGGCATATAAACCACAATTCGTGTTGATACAAGTGCCAATGTTCGTGTAGAAACATTTTAATCACATACAAATATTCGTGTTACAGCTCAGGTAGTCTCCGCCATCTTGGTCAGACTATTTTGTAACTCCCGCCTCCAAACACAAAGACACCGACCTGATTGGTTCTCGAATGGTCCTCATTTAAATAAAGTTAAACTTTGGCCAACTTTGTTTCGCCTGCCTCGGCGATTCGCTTTCATTTCGCCCAACCAGGGCGAATTTCGTCTCCATTCAACCTCAATGAGAGCGACGCGAAATTTCGGTGTGTGGAAACACACCGTTACGATACAATCAGGAAGAACCTTCCAAAGCCTCGTTAGGGCTTCATTTGCCCAACCCTACCATTAGGCCATCTTGAGAATAAAAGACTTAACAGCTGCTAACGATCATCCTCCACAACCATGAGGATAGGTAGGCTAAACGGTCGTTCGTCGCCTTTTTGCTTCTTATTGTAAAACCAACTGTTAGGGCCTACACAAGTGGTCGGCATCCCGGTCAATATTTGATATTAAAATTTCAATTTTGAAGCTATTTGTAACGATGTGTAGCCTATGCAACCCGACTGTTGTAGGCTTGCCTACCACTCTGCAGTGCCTTGCCTACCATTCTTGCCTACCACTCTAGTTGTAAACAAACGGTGACATAACATTAGAACGGAGGTGCAAAACCTTAATAGGGCATGACAGACGAGCTCCCATTGTGAGGGTACTTTAGATTGGGCCCCCTTTGCGGTCGTGGCAGCCATGGGCCCGGAGCAACCGCACCTCCGCTCACTCCACTTATGAGTACAGTGAACAGAGGAAAACATATCTAAATGGTTAAAAAATACAATTATTTAATTAAAAAATGCCAAACTGTTGCGCATGTGATTGCAATGCTGGACCGGGAAGTGGAAAACAGTTTCACAATTTTCCCTGTGACTCAAAAAGGCGGAAAGTATGGGAGCAGAAGGTCAAGAGACAAAACTGGAGGGCAAATAATTACTCAATATTGTGTGAGGTAAATGTCAGTTTCTCTATTCGACTTATGATAAAACATTCCATTGGAAAATGATAGTAATACCATCTGTCAAAAGTGTTCTAACACTGCTTTAGAAATGAATGAAGTTTGAAGTTAGCCAAGCCTTATCCTTGCATTAGCTTTTTCGCTAGCATATTCCATGTAAACACTGCTCTGAGACCGATTAGGTGACGTGGTCACTCACTATAATGGGCATTTTACAGGGCCATTTAAGATATCGAAGGTAAATATACACTGGAATATTTCCGTAAGGGCCTTTTAAATCCGTTGATCATATAATTTATAGGCCTGTTAATGGCCATGACATACTTGTAGTACTTGTAACCGGAGGGTTGCCGGTTCAAACCCCGACCAGTAGGAATGGCTGAAGTGCCCTTGAGCAAGGCACCTAGCCCCTCACTGCTCCCCGAGCGCCGCTGTAGCAGGCAGCTGTGTTGGGATTAGTGTGTGCTTCACCTCACTGTGTGCTGAGTGTGTTTCACTAATTCATGGATTGGGATAAATGCAGAGACCAAATTTCCTTCACGGGATCAAAAGAGTATATATCCCATCCTCACCGACCTGGTCATAAAACTTGTTTAAAGGATCATATGACTCCTCCTTGCTGCTTTGTTGCCTCCATGCTGCTTTTTGTTTTGATGACGCATGTGGCGGTGCGACACTGGTGGCTGGCGTTGGGTGTTTTTTTCGCTACATATTAAGGCTTGCTTACGGTGTGTTTTAGCCGGGTTTTCGGGTATTTCTCCATAGAAATCTGGCACCCTATTGAACAAAGTTAAACTGAGAGAGCGTGCTGTTCAGACACCAGAATGATCGAGTTCACAGTAACGTTCATCAGGCAGTAGTACAGTAGCCTACGCTCAGTTCACGTTCGCCCAAAATATGAACGAGTTCTTGAACTATCGTGCTAGAAATACGGAAGATCTAGTGTTGATATAAGTCATCTCTTGAGAGATGTGATGCCCAGTTGCACTTCTGTGAACATGTTTGTGTTGTCCCAGTGCAGTGTACACTGATGGGTAGATGTACCCAGGGCCACATTTATAAGGGGTTTGCACGGACATTACGTTCTGGGAGGTAACCCAACTGCATGGCCATGTTGG
This sequence comes from Alosa sapidissima, assembly GCF_018492685.1. Classification (NCBI taxonomy): domain Eukaryota; kingdom Metazoa; phylum Chordata; class Actinopteri; order Clupeiformes; family Clupeidae; genus Alosa; species Alosa sapidissima. The sequence continues at coordinate 1,577,703 of NC_055969.1, read as the reverse complement.
AGGCACTCGGCGTAAATAAATTAATGAAGTACAATGGAGTTTTATGCACTTTGGATACGTGGATAAGTGATTAAAGCCATGTCTTAACCCTTTTGTCAGTCAATAGTTAAAGTAAATAACTAAGTGAAAAAACTGTTTTGTCGTTGCCTATGAGACCATGGTGAAGTTAGTTTCAGTTTGTCTATGAGTTCAAATGATAGGCGCATGTGTACGTATACATCTAGGCTATATTCTGTTAGTCACACACACATTTTAGTAAAACAAAGTTTAGTGGAATTCTGGTGTTGCATGTACACAGTCTCACGTGCAAGCAGGTTCCTTCAGATGACTACCAAAATACCAACATGTTTGATGTTGCACTCCTTGCTCTTAAAGGGAACAACAGATGTCATTCTCATTAGTTTAAACACACCCATGACTAATTAAAAAACATAACAACCCTTTTGAACAATGTGCCTGGCGTCTGGCAAACTTATTATGTGGTAAAGATAGTAATTTTGGACTGGTCACACCCTAAACATAATTAAACCATACGTCTCAGAGGATATGTTTCTGATTCTCAAGATAGGGCCCAATAAGTGCAATCTGTACCACACAGTAGATTACCTGCAAAAGCGTGTATCTTGCTCAAAATGCTTAGTTTATGTCTGAAAAGCAAGTATTTATGCGAATAAAACTGTCAGTCTGATCATAACAACACAGATATGTTTCTCAAGGTCACCGAGTACTGTCGGTATGAAACAAATGAAAATAATTGGTGTGTAGTTATTAACAAACTTATGCTAACTTGTATGTTAACATATAACTGGATATATGTATGATTCACAGTGATTTCATGTTTACTTATTTCAGGTGGGCATGACAAATATTAGCCACATGCTGACTCCTCGGGGGAGAGTATATGCTGAGGTCACTATTACTCAACTGTCACCAGGAGAATTTCTTCTGCTCACTGGGTCAGGGTCTGAGCTGCATGACCTCAGGTAGGGGTAGAGGATTTACGGTTCCATAATTACCATGTACCTGTGCTGTAGCTGTACCGAAAAAAAAGAAGAAAATAAAACTATATAGTAGTCAGGGTCTGGGCCCAGTTCCCCGAAAGCATCTTAAGCCTAAGAGTGTCGTAAAGTCTCTCTTAAGAACGTCTTAAGATTTGCCGACTGTTTCCCGAAACCATCGTAGCTTAAGAGCGTAGTGAAAACACTCGTAGATCTACGAGTGCTCCAGAGTACTCGTTACTGGCTAAGAGCGTCTTAACAGTACTTCTCACTGAGGTCACCAACAGGACATACAGAGAATACATAATCCAATTTACGTTCCCATTCTTTATTGGGTTTACCTGTGATGAATCAGATTTTAGCGTGCAAAATAGCTTACATTTAATGGTCATAATAATGTGATGAAAAGCGGACAAAAATGCAATCAAGTTATGAAACGAGACGTTGCCAGAATAGTTTGACATTATCTTTGCTAAGTGAATATTTTATTAGGCCTATGAGGTAAAAAGCAGAGAAAGCAACATGTGGTTTATGTGGCCTACTGAGCCTACACATTTCCTCTCTTTCTTACTCGACTTCTTTCTTATCTTCAAACGTGTTCTTAAGTGACACCGCGAAAAATGATTGCATGGTGCAACAATCTAATCTTAAAATAATTACAATTATTTATGTCTCTGTGTGGTATATAACCTACTTGGGATGCTTACATGCAGATGTCAAAGTGTTTCTATTTTCGTATTGATGTGAATTAATGTGTAGATCCGAAGTTTAAATGGTAGGCCTATAGCTGTGACGTGCTGTCACCTGACATCACCGTCAAATCAGAGGATATTTCAGAACTATTAACGTGGACAGCTCCCCTTAAGAGCATCTTAAGAGCAGTGCACGCGCGTTCACGCTACGAGCATGTTCGGGAAACAGTCGGAAAAACCAAACGAACGATCGTAAGATGAATCGTAGAAAACCCTCTTAAGAGCGTCTCTCCGTCGTTATCGGGAAACTGGGCCCAGAGCTGCTCTCGCCAAAGTCGCTCCAAGACATGTATCCTCAAGCTGCAAATGTGGCCACGGTCTCCTCCTTTGGTCTCGTTCAGTAGCCAGCTGTGCGCAATCTCCTCATGAGCCTACCTGTAGCAACATTCACTTCTAACATTTAACTTAACTACCAAGATAACATTACGTGTAAGTGATATAATACTTCACCCTTGGTAATGTAGCCTATGAACACAATTCTAAGACGCACGAAACATAAAGGCTTTTGGGATTGGTTGATAACTTACAGAGAACCTAGTCACCCGTTTGATTACATAGACTCATGCATTAGCACGGTTACGGTCTCGTTCAGTAGCCTGGTGCGCAGTCTCCCCATGACAGCCTACCTACCATGTAACAAACATTTTACTTAACATAACTACCAAGATAACATGACATGTATTTGTATGTGATATCCATCGGTAATGTAGCCTATGGATTTCTATTTTCTAAAATGCACGAGAAATAAAGGATTCTGGGATTGGTTGATAACTCAAACTTGCGAGAACAGACACCCGTTTAGACTCATACCCTCGATTATGGTCTCATACCCTCGTCTATGGTCTCGGACCTAGTCACCCGTTTGATTACATAGACTCATGCACGTTAGCACTGTTACGGTCTCGTTCAGTAGCCTGGTGCGCGGTCTCTTCATGACAAGCTACTATGAAGCCAGCAACATTCACTTCTCTAGCATTAAACTTTATAACTACCAAGATAACACAATATGTATTTGTATGTGATGTACGTCCCCATCGATAATGTGTGAATTGCCATGAACACAATCATCTAAGATGCACTAAAAACAAGGCTTGGTTAATAACTTGCCGAGAACCTAGACACCTGTTTAATTACATTAGACTCATAGCCTACCCTCGGTTACGGTCTCATTCAGTAGCCTGGTGCGCAGCCTCTTCTTGAAATGTAATGTAGGTTACTTCCCCATCGATAATGTGTGAATTGCCATGAACACAATCATCTACGATATAGGCTACTAGAATCAAGGCTTGGTTAATAACTAAAATTTGTCGAAAACCTAGACCATTTGATTACATTAGGCAACTATGAAGCCAGCAACATTCACTTTTCTAACATTTAACTTTATAACTACCAAGATTACATGACCTGTAGGCTATTTGTAGGAGATATACTTCCACATCGATAATGTGTGAATTGCCATGAACACAATCATCTACGATGCACTAGAAATAAGGCTTGGTTAATGAATCAAACTTGCCGAGAACCAAGACAGTGCTTGATTAGGATACAGACTCAACTGGCTGTCTCATTCAGTCTCCTCGTGACAGTCTGCAGCCTACAGTCATTCACTTCTAAACATTTATTTAACATAACTACCAAGATAACATTATGTATATTTGTATGTGATATAATACTTTCCCATATATATGAATTTCCATGAACATAATCATCTAGTTTATGCACTAGAAATAAAGGCTTACGTGATCGGTTGATTACTCGAACCTGCCGAGAACCTAGTAGTCTTGTCAGTTTGGGGCAAAAATGTGGTCAAGGCTGCAAATCATGATTAACATTTGAGCTTATTTTTTCTGTTAATTTAGGGCCCAATAAAGGAAAAAAATGCAAGGAGCCCAAAAAATTAGGTTGGGGAAGGCCCTGAAACGGCCACGCCCACTTTTTAGAAACCAGAATTCTGTATCAGCTCCTGAAGGTCGCAGAGAGTTGGTTTTTGGCTAAAAAGATGCGGATGTATTAGTGTTGTAACGAAACATAGGCCCTAAAACATTTAATTTCTGAGATATTCGTGAAAAACCTTTTTCATCACTGAATCAATCAGTGCCCAAGCCACCTTTTTCTGTAAATCTACTCATGAAAGCCATGCAGTTTTTTTGGGCAAAAGCTCTAAATCTACTCATGGGGCATACTAGTGCTTACGTTGATTAAGGCTCTTTGTTAGAAGATGAGGACCCCAACAACCTTCTAAGAAACAATGTAAACCAAGTGAAAGTCCAAAAATTATAGGTTTTTGTAAGTTGACGGCAGTTATCACACGTGATGAAGACCATGGAGCGACTGGTTTTGGGGATATTCAGACCCCAGGTACGCCATGCAATAGACCTGCTACAGTTTGCGTACCAGGAGAAAGTGGGCATGGATGATGCCACCACATATCTCCTACACAGGACGCATTCTCACCTGGACAAAGGGAAAAGTGCTGTGAGAATCATGTTCTTTGACTTCTTCAGTGCTTTTAACACCATCCAACCCCTCAGACTAGGTGACAAGCTCCTGCAGATGGGTGGGGATGCTCAACTAGTATCCTGGATTGTAGACTACTTGACAGAGCGGCCACAGTTCGTCAGACTGAAGAACTGCCTCTCTGACACTGTGATTAGCAGCACCGGAGCTCCACAGGGAACAGTGCTCTCTCCAGTCCTGTTCACCCTGTACACATCTGACTTCTGCTACAACACAGTCATGCCACATGCAGAAGTTTTCGGATAATACTGCAATTGTGGGGTGTATCAGGTATGGGCAAGAGGAGGAATACAGGACCCTGGTGGAGGACTTTGTGCAATGGTGCAAACTCAACCACCTACAACTCAACACTGCTAAGACCAAGGAGATGGTGGTGGATTTCTGAAGGTCTAAACCCGCTCTGCTGCCGGTCACCATTGAGGGGGTCAATGTGGAGGTGGTAAACACTTACAAGTATCTGGGGATACACCTTGACAATGAACTGGACTGGTCAGTCAACACTGAAGCACTCTACAGGAAAGGGCAGAGCAGGCTGTACTTCCTGAGGAGGCTGCAGTCCTTCAATGTCTGCAGCAAGCTCCTCTGGATGTTTTACCAGTCTGTTGTTGCCACGGCCTCTGCTATGCTGTGGTATGCTGGGGAGGAAGCACTAAGAAGAGGGATGCTGGGCAACTGGACAGGCTGGTAAGAAACGCTGGCTTTGTTGTGGGAGCTGAACTGGAGTGCATCACTTCAATATAAGACAAAAGGACCCTGAACAAACTAATCAACATCTTAGACAATGATTGCCATCCACTCCACAGCGCTATCATAAAGCAGAAGAGCTTGACCAGTTGGAGACTACGCTCACTGCCATGCACAACTGACAGACTGAGGAAGTCATTTGTCCCCAGGGACATACAACTTTTCAATGCTTCACAAAAGGGAAGAGAAGAGATCGACTTCTCTGCTTAGTCTATCTGCCTCTCCACCCTCTTCTACACTTTTATGGCCTCCTATAACAATGTTGTGTACGGACTGTCCACTCGCCTACTGTGTTACTGCTTACACTGTCTACACTGTTTACAGGCTATATTAGCCCACATGCACAACCCCTCCCTCCATTGTGGACTGTGGTCTAACTTCATACTTGACCAATGGCTGATATCCTATTACTTCAAAGCGATCCTTGCACTGCTTCTATAATTCTTATATTACTATGTTTACATTTTTCTCTTATATTGTCCATATAATTATGCTATAACTGTTATATTACTATGCTTACATTTTTCTCTTATATTGTCCATATAATTATGCTATAACTGTTATATTACTATGCTTACATTTTTCTCTTATATTGTCTATTTTTATTGCTGGTCTCTAGACTTTATGCACTGTTGAACTTATTTGCATTACCACCATGACACACCTCATAGAGCACCTTACCACTGCATATTGAAACACAGGGTCAGTCCCTGCCCTGTCACGCAAGAGCCTCATGCTTAAACGTCCTTTGTACATTCACGTGGATCCTTGATGCAGTATCTTTTACTTACTGTCTTTATTATTGGATTTGTTATTTTATCATCCTGTTTATGTTGTAGTGTATGTTGTGATATCTTAAGCTACTGGGACCTTGAATTTCCCCTTGGGGATCAATAACGTATATATCTATCAATCTATCTGTTATGTACCTTCCTCCAAGTTCCTGTGGTGGATTTAAAAATGAAAACGTTGCCCACTGTGCTTTCATTTACATGACATTTTTTAAGGAATAACCGTTAAAACTGACAATGCACAGGGTCTTGTCATTCACCAGTTCCGCAGTTTGATCCATGTCAAGCACATGCCAGTTCAGTCAAATGGGAGATCATCAAATCAGGGAAAAGCAGAACTTCACTGATTTTTTTAGTACATGAGTTAAACACAAATATAGTCTTATAAACAATACAATACAGCTGTTTCGAATGAAAATTCAACAGTAGAGGTCAATTACATTTTTTTCTATCCAAGATCCATCTGATCCATCCAAGTAAGTTCGGTAACTCAGAATAAATTTCATAGATTTAGGTGGTTCTCAAAGCTAAAATATAGATTTTTGCGACAGTTCAGCGACAGTTTTTTCTTATTAATTTTTTGCATCAATATTTAAAATAAATGAAGGTCATTTAAGGAGTTTGGTGCTTCATAACATTGATATAAGATGAGATTCATACCAAAACCTAATATGATTATCTACAACCTTCAGGGGCTGATGCATAAAACTGTGCACCATGCGAAAACTAGTTTTTCTTGGGAATATGTCAAAAAGTAAAGGTTTTAGGTCCTATGCTTGTTCATAACACTAATTAGAGAGATGCATCCCCTCTATTGAAATCCGGAGACTTTTTCTTATTATTATTCTTTTTACCTTTTTGTGCGCACTATTCAGCCCAAACCGCTTAACATACAAATTTGGTTGAAACACCATTCCGTAGATCTTCCAAGGCTTTACCGTCCTATCCGTTTTTCATTTTTGAGAAGTTTAAACTTGAGATATTTGTAATTAAAGGCGAACTTGGCAACTATTTCAACGTAATAAACCTGTTTAGAAATCATTTGGATGGTTAAATGACCTGTTCCGGTGAAAATGGTGACTTTCCCCGCTGCGCCTAGCGTCCCTAGGACCTTGCAACATTGAGACTACTGTCCCGGAAAGAGAAGTGAGAAACAAGAAACTCGTAAACTTACCTTGTAACATCCACATAGTTTTGCCAAACTTATGCTAACGATTGTTACCGAACGTTCTGTAGGCCAAAATCAAAACACTGGTGAACGTTCTCAAGACTACCAGACGCGAGCCTCTTCGGGGTTGCCAGATGTAATGAAGACTTATCTAACGTTACTTGACCTGCAGCTGCTTTAACGTTTCTCCAACCATGACCCAGCTACACATTACAGAAACAGTGAAAAGAAAAAATACCTCTCTAACCAACATATTTAGCTGAAGTTAGCGATGCAGATGAAGTTTAGTCTAGGCTACCTGTTGTGGAGAAATATGGCCAGCTCTGCGTCAGACTTGATATTCTTCGTTTGACGAAGACGTCACCATCTCAGGAAGCTCCTCCGATGTCCACTTAATTTGTTTCTTGTTTTATTTTGGAAATTTGCCTGCCTCTCGTAGGCGTTCATGACGCCAGCCCATTATTAATACGCTATTCTAGAATTAATCGTTCAAAACATAAACGAAAATTCCAAGAGATTCCGCCCCGTAACTCATTTTTTTTCATGGGTTTTACGGGGTTTTACGGGTTAGAGTAATGTTGTCAAATAAGCCATTACTTCAATTCATCGTGTTTCCTTACTCTCTGACAACATATGGTGATCATTTTTGGAATGGTTACAGTTTATTTTCCATTATTTCCTACATACTGGTCCTTTAAGTAGTTCTCAGAGCAGTTCCCAGGCTAATCAGAACACTGGCACAGGTGTCACCTGTGAGGAATCCAACTGTCTCAGCTTCTAAGCATACAATCTAGCTCTACCTGAACTACACATCCTGTTAAAGTGTTTCCTGTGTGTCAAAATAAAAGTCCCAGCCATATCTCATGCATTCAGCATTATATCTCCAGAACGGCTTGACGTACATGCTTCAAATTTGGTACGAGTGTTTTCATGGACTCAAAGATGAGTGAGTTGATGTTGGAGGTTGAAGGTCAAATTTCAAGGTCAAACACACCTTGAGTGTGTTACGACCCTGTGGGTCTTGTTTATTATTTGTGTTTGTTACTTTTGTTGTGTGTTCTTCTAGGCAGATTGGCGCAGCTGAGGGGTGGTGTGAAACCCTATGACGTCAGGGTAGCCCGGCCCTTTAAAAGGGGGCTGACGTCATTGAGCTCTCTCGCTGGCTAGCTGTGGGGATCGTTCGTTGCCACCGTCGCTGCCGCACATCGCTGCCACTAGGGCCAGCCTCGGGCCTTGCCCGAGCAGCTTGCCGTCATCTCTCTCACTCCCTGGGGTGAGAGACCAGGAGTGAGCGCCTGGCCGCCGAGGCCTACTTTGTAGGCCGTGTTTTTCTTAATTTAGACATTTTTCCATACTGGTTTTTTTTTGTATTAATAAATACACCAATTTCTTAAGTTTTGTGTCTGCCCGTTTTTTGTTATATCCCACAAGCCCTAGACCGGGATGTAACAAATGGGGGCTCTATCCGGTTTTTTTTGTTCCCAATTTAGCAACTTGGGCCTAAATTCCCCCCCCTCCAGTTTTTGTATCGCTTTAGTCGTGCCGTCGTATTGTTTTGGATGTGGTAACAGTTTTTTTTTAGGAAGCGCGCTTGCGACCAAGAGGCTCTGGTGAGTTAGTGTTTTGATTATGTTTTTGATTTGGTGGTGGTTTTGTGAAGCAATCCCGGGAGGAGGTTCATTGCGAACCTCCAATTGGTAAGCTTCGAAGATAATTAGGTTTATTTTAGTTTAAGGGTATTAGGGTCCAGAGCTTCGCCCAGTCTGGGTTATTGGTTAGAGCGATGCTTTAGCGCAATTGGGCAGACTAACATTATATTTTTGTTTTTTGCTCAAGTTTGTTTTTTTCGCTTGTGTGCGTCTGGTGGCGACTTCTTAGTCAAGTGCCTTTGTTTAACTACAAAGCGCGTGTGTTTTTTTTTTTCGTGGCATTAAGTGGCAAATGTTTGATCGTGGCTTTTGAGGTTTTTTTTCCTCTGCTCGGTGGCTGTTGGTCCGAGCATTCGTTTTTGGGTTAGAGGGGGTAGCCTAGAAATTAGATAAGCCTTTTTGTGAACGACGGAAATTGGTCGTTCTTTGTTAAATTTGACTACCGCAGACTGAGTTAATTCGGCTATATTTTTCGTCAGTGCTTGTCCCAATGTCTGCGGTTGAAGAATTTATTAAAAGTCCTTCCGAGGATCTTTTGTCGGCTTGCACTAAGGACCAATTAGAAAAAATTGCAGAGCATTTTTCAATCACACTTACTTCGGAGGACAAGAAGCGTAAGGAATTGCTCCTTAAAGCTGTGGGTTTAGGTTTAGTTGTTAAAAATATTCTGCCTGCTAGAGAAGGTATAGTTTCTCCTGTGTTGTCATCTGCGAGCAATGCTTCTGATCGGGAACTGAAAATTAGAGAGTACTCCTTTGAAGAGCGCAAATTACAGTTAGAAGCGGCACGCATACGTGCTGAAAGGGAAAATCGGGTGGTTAAAGAGAAGGAATTGGATAAAGAACTTGAAATTAAGAAATTAGAGATTCAGCACGAGCTTGATTTAAAAAGGTTAGAGCACGAAGCGGCTGAGAATGAGCGTCAGCGCGAACACGAACGCGATGAGCGTAACTTTCTTCTAAAAAAACTTGAGCTGGAATTGGAGGATAAGAGACTTACCATCGCTCAGCCAGTTCCTTCAGTTCCCTCTCGAGATTTAAGTCGCTCTCCTGTTCACTCCCCTGTTCATTCTCCTGTTTGTCCTTCTGCTTTAGGCCTAGGCCTATTGTCGGCTCATGTGGGATCGGGTTCTGCTGCTCCGATGGGCGAGATTGACACCGCGCCTTTACACTCGGCTCCTCTGAATACGTCAGATGCGTCTGATGTACATGCTCCTGCACCAGCTCCTATAAGACATCCCGATTATGTCCTTCCATTTGCTCCTGGTTTTCCTTTGCCATTGCCTCCAGCTCAACCTTTTGATGTGAGTCGCAACACTCGAATGATTCCGCCTTTTAATGAACGTGAAGTGGAGAAATATTTCACGCATTTTGAAAGGGTTGCTATTACATTGAAATGGCCGGCTGAAGTCTGGACGTTGTTGTTGCAAACGGTCTTGACTGGCAAGGCACAGTCTGTGTATTCTGCCCTTACAGTGCAACAAAGTTCGAGTTATGATACTGTGAAAGCGGCAATTTTAAATGCGTATGAGTTAGTCCCTGAAGCATATCGTCAGAGATTTCGTGGCCTTCGAAAGTCCGACAGGCTTACGTTTGTGGAATTTGCGCGAGAGAAAGAGAATGCATTTGATAGGTGGTGCACTTCACAACGTGCACACACCAGAGAACATCTTCGTCAAGTAATCTTGCTAGAAGAATTTAAAAGCTGCATTCCAGACTCCGTAGCGATGTATATAAATGACCAAAAGGTAACAACATTGGCGCAAGCTGCTGTCTGTGCAGACGAATTTGTTCTCACGCACAAAACCTCTTTCAATTCCTCCTCTTCTCGGCGTGACACAGCTCAGCCTCCCAGTTCGCAGCAGAGCTGGAGAAATTCCAAGTCTGACAGTCCACCGCAGAAGATTGAGTCGCGGGAATGTTTTTATTGCCACGAACTTGGTCATCGTATTGCAGCATGTCCTGTTTTGAAAATGAAGAATTCGAAACCCCCTCCGAAGCAAAAATATTCGAAAGGTTCCGGTTTTGTCCGTCCTTTAGTTCAGTCAAATTTGAAAATCGATCCAGTTTATGAGCCGTTTGTTTCTGTAGGTATGGTCTCATTAACGGGGTGTGAGCAAGATAATATTCCTGTTCAAATGCTAAGAGATACAGGCTCCGCTCAGAGTTTCATACTGGCTTCTACGTTATCATTTTCTGATGAAAGTTATTGCGGTTATGACGTACTAGTGCAGGGAATTGACATGGGAATTTTGAAGGTTCCATTACACACTGTCCATATTAAAAGTGAGTTAATTTCTGGTTTTGTCAAAGTAGCTGTTTGTTCCCAGTTGCCCATGGATAGCATCCATCTCCTGATCGGAAACGAACTTGCACATGAAAAAGTAATTCCTCTTCCTGAAGTCGTTTCGAACCCGTCTGAGTATACTGATGTAGATCCTAGCCTATCTGAAGTCTTTCCAGTGTGTGTAGTGACTCGTGCTCAGGCACGTAAGTCCAGCTCTGCCGATTTATCGGATTCATTTATGTCATTTGACAATCCAGTTGTGTCTTCTCCCGAATCTTCGGATTCGGCACGTCGGTCGCTGTCCACGTCAGAGGGTGCTGAAATTCCAAAATCACCTCGTTCCCTGTCCACTTCCGGAGGTGCTGAAATTTCGAAATCTTTTCTGTCTCTGCCTGTTGACAGGGAGCTGCTCTGTCGTGAACAAAGAAAAGATCCGTCTTTAGCTAAGTGCCGTGCTACAGCTGCAGAAAAGAAAAAAATAGCGAAGAAATCAGGGGCATATTATTGGGAAGATGGCTTGCTAATGAGGAAGTGGATCCCTCCCTCTCAGAGTGAGGATTTGGGTTGGAATACTGCTTATCAGGTGGTTGTTCCTGCTAAATTTCGGCTGCACGTGTTAACACTGGGGCATGACCATGATCTTGCAGGTCATTTAGGGATCAAGAAAAGTTACCATCGTATCCTGCGTTATTTTTTTTGGCCTGGCCTAAAGTCTGACGTAGTGAGACACTGTCGTTCGTGCCACCGCTGCCAAATAGCAGGGAAACCAAATCAGGCTATTCCACCCGCTCCACTTCACCCGATTCCAGTCATTAGTGAACCATTTGAACGGATCATTTTAGATTGTGTAGGACCCTTGCCTAAGTCAAAATCTGGGCATCGGTTCCTGTTGACCATTATGTGTGCCGCTACTCGTTACCCAGAGGCTATTCCGTTGCGCTCGCTTAAGGCGAAGCCAGTTGTGAAAGCACTTATTCGTTTTTTCTCGACCTTTGGGCTGCCAAAAGTTGTTCAAACAGATCAGGGATCCAATTTTCTGTCTCGCTTGTTCAAGCAGGTGTTACAGGAGTTGTCCATCAAGCATGTGATATCCAGTGCATACCATCCAGAGTCACAAGGGGCTCTGGAGCGGTTCCATCAAACCCTGAAGTCTATGTTGCGCACATACTGTTACAATTCTGCAAAACAGTGGGATGACGGCCTCCCATTGTTGTTGTTTGCTGTGCGTGAAACGACTCAGGAGTCACTAGGTTTTAGTCCCGCTGACCTGATTTTTGGACACACTGTTCGAGGTCCGTTAAAATTGTTGCGTGAACAGCTGGGGTGTGAGACCACTGCTCACAAACAAACTAACATCCTGGAGTACGTCAGCTCTTTTCGTGAGCGTTTACATAGTGCTTGTGCATGTGCTCAAAAAGCTTTGTCTTCAGCTCAGTCAAAGATGAAGACTCGTTATGACCGTAAGTCTGTGCACCGGTCCTTTCAGGCTGGCGACAAAGTTTTACTATTTCTGCCAGTGGCTGGCTCCGCTCTACAGGCTAAGTTCTCAGGGCCTTACAAAGTAGAGTCCAAACTTAGTGAGACTGATTATGTTATTTGCACGCCTGAGAGAAGGCGAAAAACTCGTGTATGCCACATTAATATGTTGAAGCCGTACATTGCTAGAGAGTCTGAGACAGAGGTGGACGAGTGTCCTGTGTCTGTGGGTTTTGTGGTTCCTGTGGTCTCCTCCTATTCCCCAGAGGAGGATGGCATAACTTTTCGTGATGTCCCTGTGTCTTCTCCTAGGCTTCAGAATTCTGAGATTTTAAAAGATTTGAATGACTTTCTCGCTCATTTGTCAGATACACGCGCTAAGGATATTCAGCTGCTGATACAATCAGTTCCAGGTTTATTCTCAGATATCCCTTCGCAGACTAATGTCCTTAGTCATGACATTGATGTGGGTGACCATTCCCCTATCAAGCAACACGCATATCGCGTGAATCCGACAAAGAGAGCCATTATGACTTCTGAAGTCCAATATCTTGTTGATCATGGGTTTGCTGAACCTAGCTCGAGCTCGTGGAGTTCCCCGTGTATCTTAATTCCAAAACCCGATGGAACATTTCGTTTCTGTACTGATTACAGAAAAGTGAATGCAGTGACCAAGCCAGACTCCTTTCCTCTGCCACGCATGGAAGACTGTGTGGATAGAGTTGGCTCAGCACGCTTTGTCACCAAGCTTGACCTGCTAAAGGGATATTGGCAGGTTCCCTTGACATCTCGTGCTGCAGAAATCTCTGCATTTGTTACCCCAGACTGCTTTATGCAGTATTCAGTCATGGCATTTGGACTCCGCAATGCGCCTGCTAGTTTCCAACGCCTGATGGGTATCGTCTTAGCGGGCGTACAGAATTGTGAGGTGTACTTGGATGATATAGTGCTACATTCGTTCTCTTGGCCCAGTCACCTTGAGCTTATCCACACTGTGTTTCATCGTCTGCAGGATGCCTCTCTGACCTTGAACTTGGCCAAGTGCGAGTTTGGTAAGGCTACTGTGACCTACTTGGGCAAACAAGTAGGCCAAGGTCAGGTACGTCCTGTAGAGGCCAAGATTCAGGCCATTGTTGAGTTTCCGATTCCCAAGACTAAGCGTGAGGTGCGCCGTTTTTTAGGGATGGCCGGCTATTACCGTAGCTTTTGTAGAAATTTTTCTGATGTTGTGTTGCCTCTTACAAACTTACTTCGTACCACTGCTGAGTTTGTATGGTCTGCGGATTGTCAAGCTGCCTTTCAAAATGCTAAGACTTTGCTGTGCAGCTCTCCGGTGCTTGCAGCTCCACAATTTGAATTGCCGTTTAAGCTTGAAGTTGATGCTAGTGGAACAGGAGCGGGTGCTGTGCTCCTTCAAGAGGGATCAGATGGACTTGATCACCCTATCTGCTACTTCTCTAAAAAGTTCTTAAAACACCAACTGAACTATAGTACCATTGAGAAGGAGGCACTAGCCCTGTTGTTGGCACTTCAACACTTCGAGGTATACATCGGCTGTACCGCAGCACCTGTAGTTGTACATACAGATCATAATCCCTTGATTTTTCTCTCCAGGATGAAAAACACCAACCAGCGCATTATGCGTTGGTCACTCTACTTGCAGGGCTTCAACCTGGAGATAAGGTATAAGAAGGGGTGTGATAACATTTTGGCTGACACATTGTCACGCACTTATCAGTGAGTCCACATTAGCTTAGATTTAATCCATATTAGATATGGATTTTTAGTGGTGGGGGTGTTACGACCCTGTGGGTCTTGTTTATTATTTGTGTTTGTTACTTTTGTTGTGTGTTCTTCTAGGCAGATTGGCGCAGCTGAGGGGTGGTGTGAAACCCTATGACGTCAGGGTAGCCCGGCCCTTTAAAAGGGGGCTGACGTCATTGAGCTCTCTCGCTGGCTAGCTGTGGGGATCGTTCGTTGCCACCGTCGCTGCCGCACATCGCTGCCACTAGGGCCAGCCTCGGGCCTTGCCCGAGCAGCTTGCCGTCATCTCTCTCACTCCCTGGGGTGAGAGACCAGGAGTGAGCGCCTGGCCGCCGAGGCCTACTTTGTAGGCCGTGTTTTTCTTAATTTAGACATTTTTCCATACTGGTTTTTTTTTGTATTAATAAATACACCAATTTCTTAAGTTTTGTGTCTGCCCGTTTTTTGTTATATCCCACAAGCCCTAGACCGGGATGTAACAAGTGTGATATCTCAAGAATGCCATGTCACAGAAGATTCAAATTTGGCTACTCCAAAAGCACCTTTGCAGGTATCACAATTACCCTACCAACCAGCTAGCAGCAAGCTCAACAGCCCCACCAACACCCTAACCAGCAGATTGCATCCCCTTGTGTAATTCCTCGGAATTCCATTTCTAGTATATATGTGGTGTTTCTGCATCTTTTAAGCCCCAAACCAACTCTCTGTGACCTTCAGGAGCCGAGATTCAGAATTCTGGGTCAAAAAGTGGGCATGGCTGTTTCAGGGCCTTCCCCCACCTAATTTTTTGGGCTCCTTGCATGTTTTTGTTTATTAGGCCCTAAATTAACAGAAAAACATTTGCTCAAACGTTAATCATTTCTTGCAGCCATTTGCCCTAAACTGACCAGATAGCAAACTGTATGACTCGCGTGGCAGCCACAGTAGTTACGAGGCCCAGAAGATCCTAGTGAACTGTTTGACTCATGTGGCAGCCACGGTTAGAGGCGCTAAAGTGCAATAAGACAAAAGAGTAGCAGAAGAAGAGAACACTCGAGCACAGCCAATCAAGCCAGTGTTGCGCTCAGGTTTCGCTGTGTGTGAAAACAAATGATGTAAGGAACACTGAGTCGGTTTATTGATGCTTGGCACTCGATTCTCCCGGCTCAGTGACACGAACCGGGTTAATTAACCGACACATCGGTCAGTTCGTCAACACTACGAGAGCTACTACATTAATGGAAACTCCTGATACGTCTGCTGAGATATTACCGCAGTTTGAAAGTGAATGTAAGGTAAGCTACTGGGACTGCATTACATGTTAAATGTCTTGGCGAAGTGAATAACTGTGCAAAGGCATGTCATTATAAAGACTGATGCAGACTGGTGATTGGTCGGAAGTTAGCCTAATGAATGAATGAGTCTTCCTGGCAGAACTTAACGCTGACGCCTCCATTAATCCAGTCTGGTTGTGATGAAGGCAGGGTTTCTTAACTCCGATGTAATATAGAGGGAATGCATGATAGCAGTCTGTAGAAAAAAGTTCGGTAAAAGGTCAAGTGCCATCAAAAGGATTTTGGAAACATTATGTTAAGGTAAAAAAAACTGTTAAGGGTGCCCCAGTCCCTGCACGGGTTTTCAGTAAGTCACGGAATTTACTTTAAAGCGCTACAGATTGTTTATAAATCAAATATAGACTTAAGACTTAACTGTTCTCAGATGCCTTCTGCTAACTGATCAAATGCACTCCCTGTTATCACTGTGTTACAAATTCTGAATCTGTCTTTTAATTTTGAATTATTCTACTTTGTGTCTTATGTTTTCTTTTTAATTATTATGTACTTTACTTTTTAAATTATTTAAAACTTTTGCCCATTTATGCTTTTATTTATTTTTATTACTCTTTGCTTTTGTTTATGTAAAGCTCTTTGAATGACCCCTGTGTTTGAAATGTGCTATATACTGTAAATACACTTGACTTTTGTTGAGCTGCAGCTCTGCTGCATTTGGACACTAGAATTTTGCTGGCAGACAAGTTCCTTGTGGAATGCATATGCGGAAAAATCCCTGAGACAGGTGATTTGAGCTTGGTTCAGATCGATGACATCACTTTTCTTTAGCCTGCAAGACGAGGGAGGAGCCTGTGCTTGTGCGGGAACAGTCTAAGATTCTAGGACTCTAAGTTCTGAGGAGCTTGATATAGTTACTGCTAGACCACAGTTCAATGACTCACCCCAAGACAACACACCACATTCAAAGATTCCTTTTAAATACAAAACATATATTTATTTTAACATTCAATATAATTCATTCCCTCTACGCAAGTCATATGTTATTCTGTACAATTTATTAAGTTGTCAGTGGGAAGAATAAAACATATTATTCTAGCAACATATATTAAACTATTTAATTTGACTGCATAAATAATTCTTGATATTTTATTTAAAATATATTTGTAATCTATTTAAACCCTATTTGAAACCCTGTATTCTATATATTACCGTTTTGAAATCTTTATGTGTTTATGTGTGGAATTCTGTGTGCTATCTTATTTAATTACTACTTAACAATGAATGACTTTCCATTGATTAGACTAACATGTTCTCCTTCAGAGGAGTGAGGTTATATTCATTACCAAACATTCTCTAACTATCTATCTCATAGGTGGATTGAACAAAAGGCAGCAGATGGTGGTTATGATGTGGACATCTCTAACATAACAGACAGTGTGGGGGTCATAGGAGTGGCTGGACCCTGTGCCAGAAAAGTCCTTCAAAAGCTGACAAATGAAGACATGAGCGACGCAGGTTTTAAGTTTTTACATTGCAAATCAATGCAGCTTGCTGGGATTACCCTCAGAGCCATCCGGATATCCTACACAGGTAGAGTAAGAGTGATGGATATTCACACATGTACATGTCCCCTGAACACTCACATTTGAATTTAGTGGTTCATCTACTTTCGTTCTGGTAATAGTTAATCTCTGGAAATAATTCCATGGCAACTAATTGTCAGGTTGGCTTTACATAAAATCAGAAAAAGCATAAGCATAAGCTTTACATAAAATCTTAAAGCAATTATAAATTACCCTATTTTCCGGACTATAAGTCGCTCCTGAGTATAAATCTCATCAGTCAAAAAATGCATCATGAACAGGAAAAAAACATAGATAAGTCGCACCAGACTATAAGTCACATTTATTTAGAAATTTAGCTAAAATAAATTATTTCACAAAATCCAAGACCAAAAACAGACAGACTATGTAACTGGACACATAGAGGCCAAAAATATTGAGAATTCTACCGGGAATGTAAATGAAGACGATAGTGGCAAGCTGAGGCGAGACTGAAGGCTGCCAAGGAGGGCCAGACGCTAATTGTAAAGCAATTTACACAAAAGATTCACTGAACAAAAATGCTGATGTGGTACATGAAAATTTAGCTAAAAATATGGAGAATGCAATGCAATCAAGCATTATGGGCGAGAGAGCGAGAGAAAAAAAGAAAAATAAAGGGCTTAAATTTCAGCGCGGGATTGCGGGTAGGGCCTATTCGCCTTATTCACCCAGCGGCCATTACGAGGCTGAAGGGTACACTTGCCATTACACCTCAGTCCAGCAGATGGTGGTGATAATGCACTCCGTTTGCAAACTGCTAAAAAAACTCACTGAAGAAGAACAGGCCAGTGAACCCTTCTTCTTTTGAAAATCATTTGTAGGAAAACAGCGATCAAATATTACATAGGGTTAGCCAAAAGCCTATGGCAGTGAGTTTTGTTTTCAAATGTTTTCATGCATGTCTGGATAAAGGGTGATGAATGTTTAGGAGACAGATTATCGTAAATCCTCAAATTATGGGGTCTTTTATTAATGCTGCGCAAAGCACAGCACCTTTATTTGGGGCAGGCTTGTATTCGAGGCAGCTAGGCCTTTATTTCTTACGTGGTGTGTTTTATTGTGAGACATAGGCCTACTTTTCTTTTGGAGTGGCAAACCGGTAGGCTATCAAAAGCAGAAGATGTTCGATTTGGGATTTAATTTACGTTTGGACTGTTTGATTATATTGCTAAATATCGGGACTGATGACCACTGAAATCTGTGGGGTATTTGATGGTTCACTATTAAGTTTCATGTAGTTAAAAGTAGGTAAAAGTCAGGATTTCCATCCGCTTATTGCGAGACATCCGATTTCATTTATGGAACGTGTAAACCTTATTCCATATAGCCAAAGAGGTCTACGATGGCCTGCATTTTTTTTAATTAAGTGTGATTTACTTTTTTATAAAATTCGTAGGCTGATGCCTGGCAGCAACAATTGTGTTTGTATGGGTTACTGCATCAGCCTCTGGCAAGCTCAGAAGGGGCAGCAAGCGACTGGTAGCTTGAGAGCGACGTGTTGGAGACTCATAATAATAATAATAATAATAATAAAGCTTTATTTGTATAGCACCTTTCATACACAGAATGCAGCTCAAAGTGCTTTACATTTGAAGCATGTAACACAATAGTAGTCAGTCAGTCATTATCAATCACTTTTCTTTGCTGTTTATGATATGCTCAGCAACATATCAAAAATATAGAAAATGACGTCATAAGACTGGCAGCCTTAACCCTCTTACCCCCCACAAGCACGCCATATGGCAACTGTGGCAAGGAAAAACTCCCATATTCCAGGAAGAAACCTTGAGCAGAACCTGACTTAATAGGGGGAGCCCATCTGCTTCTGGCTGGCTGCGCCCTCCAATAGTAGCAGATGTAGAATAATCTGAAAATGTAGTCTACAGGATAAGAGGAGTTAACTAAAAGCTTTCCTGTACAGGTATGTTTTCAGATCTTTTTTAAAAATATTTACTGAACTCGCCTGCTTGATGTACAGAGGCAGGGTGTTCCATAGTTTGGGGGCATAATGGATACACGCAGCTTCTCCACTTTGTTTGTGGAGCACTTTGGGTACGATTAAAAGATTAGAATTGGATGATCTAAGTTTCCTTTGTGGTTGATAAGATATTAAAAGCTCAGAGATATATGAAGGTGCTATGCCATTCAGAGCTTTGTAAGTAATTAACATAACCTTAAAATCAATTCTATAGGAAATAGGGAGCCAGTGCAGTTCAGCCAACACAGGGGTGATGTGTTCTCTCTTCTTAGTCTTAGTTAAAAGTCTAGCCGCAGAGTTCTGTATGAGTGCCAATTTCTTTAGATGTTTTTTGGGAAGACCAGTGAAAAGTGCATTGCAGTAGTCTAACCTGCTAGTGATAAAGGCGTGAATTAGTTTTTCTGCATCTTGTTGAGTTAAAAAGGGCCGCACTTTGGCAATGTTTCTCAAGTGGAAATAGGCTGTCTGAGTAACTTTACTGATATGGGGCTTAAAACTTAACTCTGCATCTAAGATGACACCGAGGCTTGTTACTTTTGGTTTGACCTGGTGTGCCAAGTTCCCCAGATTACTAAGAATAATATCTCGCTTTAGTTTTGGTCCAACCAGAAGTACCTCTGTTTTGTCATCATTTAGTTTCAAAAAGTTTTTGCTCATCCACTGATTAATGGAGGTTAGGCATGCAGTGAGGGAGCAAAGGCCATCTGGGTTAGTTGGCTCAACAGAAAGATACAATTGGGTATCATCTGCGTAGCTGTGGAAGTTTACATTATGTTGACTTATGACGTTTCCCAATGGAAGCATATATAGAGAAAATAGCAGGGGACCAAGGCAGCTCCCCTGGGCCACACCAAAAGGCAAGTCATGTTTTTCAGATACATGATCTCCTAGACTGATATAAAAATCTCTGCCAGTAATGTAGGTTTGAAACCAGTTTAGAGCATTATCAGAGAGACCCACCCACTTCGCAAGGCGGTGAATTAGGATGCTATGATCAATGGTGTCAAATGCCGCACTCAAATCCAGAAGAATAAGGATTGAGACTTTGTTTGAGTCGGTAGCTAGTCTGAGATCATTGACTATTTTTACTAGAGCCGTTTCTGTGCTGTGATTTGATCTAAAACCTGATTGGAATTTTTCAAGGATACTGTTTTCGTTGAGGAAGGTATTTAACTGATTACAAACAACTTTTTCAAGTACTTTGCTCAAAAACGATAGATTTGATATAGGCCTGTAGTTGCTCAGATTGGTATGGTCAAGATTTGACTTTTTAAGTAAAGGTTTCACAACAGCGGTTTTAAAAGCAGTTGGAAATATACCTGTTTCTAATGAGGTATTTATTACCTTGAGAAAAAAGGGAGCTAAGCCATCATATACTTTTTTGAGGAATGTAGTAGGGATTGGATCTAAAACACATGTTGAGGAGCCGGTTTGAGTTATAATTTTACCAAGCTCAGATTGAGTAATAGTGCTAAAGGACCTTAATTTTGGGGGGCTGTTTTTGGGTGTACTATCAAACATATTACTTGTGTTACCAATAGCCTCCCTTATAGAAATGACTTTGTTTTTGAAGAAGTCTGCAAATTCTTCGCATCTTAGAGAGGATGCCTGACTGAGTGTATCAAAAGGTGTTTGATGCAATAGCCTATCAATGGTAGAGAACAACACCCTAGAGTTTCCACTGTTTTCAGCAATTACCTTAGAGAAGTGGTTCCTCCTCTCATTCCGAATAGCTCTATTATAATTTGCAATTTTTTCTTTTAGAATGGCACGGTGAACCTGTAACTTAGTTTTTCTCCATGTTCTCTCAGCTTTCCTACATGATCTTTTTAGATCATGGATATTTTCGTTCATCCAAGGTGTCAGTTTGCTACAGGGCCTTTTTTTAGTCTTTAAGGGTGCCACTCTGTCAAGCAGAGCGCCTAATTCACGATTGAGAGCCTCTACCATTTGATCAATGGGATGATGTAAAATATCTAAATTTATGGAGTCTATAAGAGCTATGAACTGCTGTTCTGCTCTAATGTCCAAGAGTCGCGATTTGATTGCAATTTCGGGATGAATTTTTGGAGTATGTAGTACAATATTAAAAGATACACAATGATGATCAGACATATTTATATCATTTACTGATAAGTCTGTGACTTCTATCCCTCTGGAAATGACTAGATCGAGGGTGTTGCCAAGGTTGTGGGTGGGTCCTGTAACATGCTGCTTTAGCTCTAAACTGTCCAACACATTAAGGAACTTACTGGCTTTAGCATCAGTTGTCTTATTGACATGAATATTGAAGTCGCCATTTACAATTATCCGATCATAGCTAGTGATGATGAGCGACATAAGTTCAGAAAACTGGTCGAGAAAGCCAGTCCATAGTTTAGGAGGGCGGTATAAGGTTAATAGAAGTACAGCTGGGTCAGCCTTCAGAGTGAGGGCAATATACTCAAAGGAAGCGAATTCGCCAAAGTTGACTCGTGTGCAACTATATTTGTTTGAGAGAATGGAGGCAATTCCACCACCTCGTTTGCCTTGTCTAATTGAGTGGAAGAAATTATAATTTGGGGGACAAGTCTCAACAAGAACAGCTTCGCTGTCTGAAGTCAGCCAGGTTTCAACAAGAAACAGAAAATCCAATTTTTTTTCACTAATAAAATCATTGATTGCAAAGGTTTTGGTAGTAAGTGCACCTATATTTAGTAAACCCATGTTAGCTGAAAATGCCTCTGGCTTTTGAGGAATATGCTGAGGTATGGAAAGAATATTTGTTAGGTTTCTAGTTTTAAATTTGTCTTTTCTTTTTACTATACGTTGGGTAGAAATCAACGTTGGAATAGAACTATAAGCATAAGTCATGCTATTGCATGACACAGCTTGATCTATGGTAGTAGTATTGTATGTTACCCTGCAGAAAACATTCTCAGACTCATCCACATGTATAATGCCATTCGAATCAATACCTGGGGGGCGTGAATCTGTAATATTTTCTACAGAATGTCAATGTCTCAGTGTGGACGCTATGTTGTCGGAGAGTAGCCTGGCTCCATGTTGGTTTGGGTGGAGACCATCACGCTTCAGCATACTGGGCCTCTCCCAGAACAAGCCCCAGTTGTTGACATAGGGGATGCTTAGGGAAGCGCAGTAGCGTTTGAGCCAGGTGTGGAGATCGAACAGTCTGGACCATCTCTCAGCACCTTTTCTGTAGGTAGGGAGAGGCCCAGAGATGACAAAGCGTTTTTCTGTGCCCATCAGAGTGGTGATGAGAGTTTTGTAGTTTTCCTGCAGTGCTACTGACTGCTTATCTCTGATGTCGTTCGTGCCCACGTGTACGATGATGTTGTTGACCTTGGTGTGGCGGGCCAGGATGCTTGGGAGTTTCTGCTGGATGTCAAGGACCTTGGCACCAGGGAAGCAGTAGACCTTGGAGGGACCGCTACATGATGGGGGAATGCAGAGGTCTCTAACCATGGAACTGCCGATGACCAGGGTGGAGGTTGATGAGGTCCGGGGAGGAGGGGGTCGGGGGGGCGCCGACTTTGAGGAGGGACCAGGATGGTTGTCTCGGGGCTGGAGGGGCTCCTCATCCTCGGTCAGAATGGCATAGCGATTTTCC
Organism: Alosa sapidissima; assembly: GCF_018492685.1. NCBI lineage: Eukaryota > Metazoa > Chordata > Actinopteri > Clupeiformes > Clupeidae > Alosa > Alosa sapidissima. The sequence goes on along the minus strand of NC_055969.1, from coordinate 1,555,095 downwards.
AGTCGTATAGGTTGGGCTGGGCCTGGGTGCCGTCCGGACCGTCTGCCGTGCTTGTGATGCTTGCTTCTACGCCATGGCTCAGGCTGGTGTGGAGTGGAGCTGGCCAGCAGAGCAGGCTTGGTTCTCAGCAGAGGCCGGGGAGAGGCAACAGGGACAGAAGTTGCATTAGTGCATGGCATGGTTAAAGTATTGGAGGACAGAGTGAAATCAGGGCATCTGGCATTTGTGTGTGTAAGAGAGGTAACGTTACTTACGGAGAGAATGGTGTCGAGGAACTGTTCATCCTTCTCAATCTGATGGAGGGTCGCTATTCTGGCTTCGAGTTCCACTATCTTTTCGCTGAGAAGGACGCATGAGTCGCAGCCTGGTGCACAGCTGAGGGGAGGCATCGTGTCGCGGCGAGGGCTCGCCGGTGTCAACTGTTTTTTAAACGTTTGTTTGCTAGTTGACTAGCAACAGCGATATCGTGCAGTTCCTTGATAACTCGAACACAGGTAGCAGGTAAGTAATCTGAGAAGATCTCACTTTTATATTGAGTCACTAGTTTTGAGAGACGTTAGAAGGAATTTGATGCTTTCTTCTTCCAGATATCGTTTCCTTGGCCCGGTATTATTTGCAGCCCACGTTTAACGTTAACGTTAACATGGTGTAGGACAATGACTTTTCATTGGTAACAATATTAAACCAACCAACAATATAAAATATTAAGAAGAGCTCTTTTATGAGTTAAATCGAAACAATGTAGGCAATTATTGCTGGCCTTTATTTGTCCGAATCTGAGGCCCGGCTATAAATAGAATCCTGGCCATAATTTGAGGATTTAGGTATGCACGTGTGTTTCAGGCATAGTGCAAGGACTAATCTCTGACTGAAAGTGCACAGAACTTGTGCATTTGAGTGCTAGCAGCACTCTCGCGGCTGTAGACAGTAAAGTTTCATGTAGGGTTCATGTCAGTTAATATGAATTAAAATTTAAAAACATGTTCAATTATAATTAGGAACAGCCAAACCGTGAAAGAAGTGTGACTTATAGTCAGGAAAATACGGTACACATAAAGCAAGGCCATCCACATCCATCTTCGCCGGAAATTGGCAAAATGCCACACACTTGCTGGAAGGCTTTTCAGTCAGCACAAACATTTCCAATTGACCATCACCTGTTATGTTTTAGCTTATCTGTTAACACAGACCAAGTTGGGTGATACACTGAGTGAATGAGCATGTTAAAAAGCTAAAGGATTTATGTGTGTGTCAAAACTGAATAAAGAGTTGCACTGTTTGGCATGTTTAGTGTCTGAGTGAACACGAAAGGAGCATAATATAAAAGATGACATTGCTGACGCTCCACCGGAACTAAATGTGCTGGATGAAACAACCTTCTGTGGCATATAGTCCATTTAGTCAGGGGATGAGGGGGGGTGGGGGGATTTGTTTGTGCCATAGACTACTGTACCACATTTAACAATTATTTATAAAATTATGTATAACAATTATTCATCAAAATAACAGTAGCAAAATATACAACAGTATACAAATAATGTGAATTAATGTGTGCAATTTTAACAAACACTATACAAACTATACAACACTGAAGTGCAAAAGAAAGTGCAAAACAACAACGAACGATGATGGATAGCGTGATGACATTCAACCACCAGATGCTGCTGTTCGGACGCATCACACGATTCGGAGCCATATCCTACCTTTAAATCCTCAAATTATGGCAGGGATTATAACTGCCAGTACCTATCAGTCTATCAGTCCACGAGCACTAAAATTAAATTAAATTAAAGAGCTCTTCTTAATATGTTATATTGTTGGTTGGTTTAATACTGTTGCCAATGAAAAGTCGTTGTCCTAATGGGTCTCAACAGGTCGCTCTCAAGCTACCAGTAGCTTGCCGTCCCCTTCTGAGCTTGCCAGAGCCTGAAGCCTTACATTTAAACACAATTGTTGCTGCGAGGCATTCCAGCCTACAAATTTAATTAAAAAAAACAGTAGGCTAAATAATGCATAATTAAAAAAAATACCTCAATTTAGGCTGCCGTAGGCAAAAGCTAGGCCTACTTGGCTATACGCAATAAGGTTTCCGGCACACGGTCAATGAATGAATAAGCGACTGCCTCTCGCAATAAACACAGTGGGTGGAAATCCCGACACTCTTTCAACTATGAAACGTAATAGTGAACCTTCAAATACCTCCCAGATTTCAGTGCCTATCAGTCCCAACATTTAGCAATATAATCAAACAGTCCAAAAGTAAACTAGAAAATGTAATTTCGAAGAAATTACCAGTGCATGAAAATATAAACATACTGTATTATTAACATAAAATGCAAAACAAACTTTTATTTGATAACAGTTGGCAGAAGTCATAGTTGATAACAACTGACAGTTGAAATGGCTGAACAGTTAAATAGTTGAGTAGTTTAAATAGTTAAATTATTTAATAGTGAATTATTGTAGTAAGGACATTTATTTTGAAACAGTTGTGGGCAGAGGAAATAGTTGAACAGGAGCTGTAGAGCCAGATTGTATGTTTAAAGCCTGAGACAGAGTATATAGTTTAAAAGTTAAATGTAGATAGTGTAATGGATGTTGATAGACAGAAAGTTGAATGGATGTTGATAGGCAGATTGTTTAATGGATGTTGATGGGATAGTTTAATGTGTAGATGAGTGAATGGTTTGAAGAGGATGAATGAATAGAAAGTTGGATTGAATGTGCCTTATATCCTTGTAGAATGGAGATAAACAGAGAGAGTTGGCCTAATTGAGCAGAAAACAGTTGATACAGGTGCAATCAGTTTAACTAGCTTTTTGATGGGACCTAGTTGAGCAGCTGGAAGTTGATACAGGTGCAAATCAAGTTAATTAGCCCATTATGATGTCATAGTCCCCATACAAAGTCTATGGGGGAAAATAAGCTTGTTTTTTATTAATATCTCAAAAAGTATAAAGTTTACAAAAGTGAAAAATACATTCGTCAAGTCTCCTTTTCAGACCTACGTTACAAAGTTTGAACGAAGTTTCTACGTTAAACGGTTGAAGCTGAATTAGACGCAGAAATTTGGTGGGAAGAATAATAATAACTAGAAAAGCATTTCCTGAAGGAAATACAGTGCATGAAAATGCAAAAATATGATGTAAAATATCATACAGAATAAAAACAAACTATATTGGTTGCTAAGTAGATGAGGTTTAATATAGTTGGAATGACTGAACAGTTAAATAGGTGGATAGTTTAAATGGTTAAATTATTTAGGTAGATAGTTGACGATAACTGACAGTTGGAATGGCTCTAATGTTTGCTAGCAGTTATGCTAACTATGTTAACAAAGATAATAATGTTAACCAAGTTACTATGCTAACTAGCATGTAAACACGCTAGCATGCTAACTATGCTAACCACGTTACTTAGCTAACTTAGCTAATCGTTTTTAGCAGTTTTGCTAAAAATGTTAATTAGCATGCTAACTATGCTAACCACGTTACTTAGCTAACTTAGCTAATCGTTTTTAGCAGTTTTGTTAAAAATGCTAACTAGCATGCTAATATACTAGCATGCTAACTATGCTAACCATGTTACTTAGCAAACTTAGCTAATCGTTTTTAGCAGTTTTGTTAAAAATGCTAACTAGCATGCTAACATGCTAGCATGCTAACTATGCTAACCATGTTACTTAGCTAACTTAGCTAACTAGCTACAGTGGGTAGGAGTCATAGTTGATGACAAGTAACAGTTACAATGGCTGAACAGTTAAAAAGTTCAGTAGTTTAAAGGGTTCAATTGTTTAACAGTGAAATATTGTAGTGAGGACTTTTATTTTGAAACAGTTTTTGGCAGAGGAAGCAGTTGAACAGGATGTGTAGTCTTAATAGGGCCAGTTTGTATGCTTAAAGCCTGAGACTGGCAGTTGATCCAGGTGGCCTGAACACCTGCCATAGGATTCTAATTGCTTAACGGCCGTATTATGATGTCATAATCGGCAATGTTAAGTCTATGGGGATTTTTAAAAAGTTTTTCTTTAATAGTTTAAAAAGTATAAAAGTTTCAAAGTTGAAAAGACATACCAACCTGATCTGTTTGAAGACCTACGTTACAAAGTTTGAATGAAGTTTCTAAGTTAAACTGTTCAAGAGAAATTGCGTACGGAAAAAGTGGTAAGCGGAATAATAATAACTAGATTACTAAAATGAACTAAAATGCAATTCCAAGGAATTACCAGTGAATGAAAATGCTAACGTTGTGATGTAAAATATCATACAGAGTAAAAACAAACTATATTGGTTGCTTGGTAGATAAGGTTTAATATAGTTGGAATGACTGAACAGTTAAATAGATAGGTAGATAGTGTAAGGTTAAATTATTTAGTTAGATAGTTGACGATAACTGACAGTTGGAATGGCTCTAATGTTTTCTAGTAGTTATGCTAACTATGTTAACAAAGATAATAATGCTAACCAAGTTACTTAACTTAGTTAATTTAGCTAATTTTTTCTAGCAGTTTTTTTAAAAATGTTAATAATGTAAATACTGTTAACTATGTTAACAATGCTAACTATGTAACTTAGCTAACTTAGCTAATAATTTATAGCAGTTATGCTAAAATATTAAGAATGCTAACATGCTAACCATGTGACTTAGCTACTCATTTTTTTTAGCAGTTATATTAACAATGCTAACTATGTTAACCATATGACTTAGCTATTCATTTTTAGTAGTTATATTAGCAATGCTAACTATGCTAACCATATTACTTAGCTAATGTTTTCTAATAGTTTAGTCAAAACTGTAATGATAACTATGCTAACAATGTTAACTAGCATGCTAATAATGTTAACTATGCTAACCATGTGACTTAGCTAACTTAGCTTATCGTTTTTTGTAGTTATGCTAACTATGCTTACCATGTGACTTAGCTAACCTAGCTAATCATTTTGAGCAGTTTTGCTAATTAGCATGATAACAATGTTAACATGCTAACTATGCTAACCATGTGACTTAGCTAACCTAGGTAATTATTTGTAGCAGTTATGCTAACAATGTTAACTATGCTAACCATGTGATTTAGCTAACCTAGCTAATCATTTTTAGCAGTTATGCTAACTATGCTAACTAACATGCTAACCATGTTACTTAGCTTACTTAGCTAATCATTTTTAGCAGTTATGTTAACTATGTTAACTAGCATGCTAACATGCTAACCATGTTACTTAGCTAACTTAGCTAATCATTTTTAGCAGTTTTGTTAAAAATGCTAACTATGGTAGCCATGCTAACTAGCTACAGTGGGTAGGAGTCATAGTTGATGACAAGTAACAGTTACAATGGCTGAACAGTTGAAAAGTTCAGTAGTTTAAAGGGTTAAATTGTTTAACAGTGAAATATTGTAGTGAGGACTTTTATTTTGAAACAGTTTTTGGCAGAGGAAGCAGTTGAACAGGATGTGTAGTCTTAATAAGGCCAGTTTGTATGCTTAAAGCCTGAGACTGGCAGTTGATCCAGGTGGCCTGAACACCTGCCATAGGATTCTAATTGCTTAACGGCCGTATTATGATGTCACAATCAGCAATGTTAAGTCTATGGGGATTTTTAAAAAGTTTTTCTTTAATAGTTTAAAAAGTATAAAAGTTTAAAAGTTGAAAAGACATAGCAGCTTGGTCCGTTTGAAGACCTACGTTACAATGTTTGAACGAAGTTTCTAAGTTAAACTTAGTGATGTAGTACTCGAGTCCGGTCTCGGACTCGAGTCCGGTCTCGAGACCAATTTCTGCTTTCTAGGTCTCGTCTCGGACTCGTTCCTTCAAAGACTCGGTCTTGACTCGGTCTCGGACCACAGTGGGAGGAGAAGGACTCGTAATTTCAGACCGAGTCCTCGAGACCAACGCATTTTTTATGTTCATCTAAAAAAACAGACAACACATAACAACAATAATAATAAAATGCAATGTTGACCGGCATTATTTGAAAATGACAATGCAATGCAATGCAAAATGACGATGCAATGCAAAGATACTGCCGTCAGAGCCGTTTATTTATCTCTATGGCTCTGCTGCCGGTGAGTGTCTGTAGGACAGCATAGTCCATATTAAGACGTTAAGACTGCTCCTCTAAACAATTCCCAATCTAGCTTAGTCTGTAGGCCTAACTGTTGATTATTAACTGGGGTGATATTAAATTATGAATATTAAAACTGACATTTTTTTATGGTCTTGGTCTCGACTCGGTCTCGACTCCTAAAGGACTCGGTCTCGACTCGGACTTGCTTCCTCAAAGACTCGGTCTTGACTCGGACTCGACTGTATTTGAAAACCAACAGACTCGGTCTCGACTCGGTCTCGACCCTTCAAAGACTCGGTCTTGACTCGGACTCAGCATAGGCGGTCTCGTCCCCATCACTAGTTAAACTGTTCAAGAGAAATTGCGTACGGAAAAAGTGGTAAGCGGAAGAAGAAGTTGTTGAAGTTGCCTTGGAAGAACAGTACAGTGCATTTTCATGCACTGTAATAACAAGAAGTTGCCTAGGAAGAACAGTACAGTGCATTTTCATGCACTGTAATAATAATAAGACGACTACTTCGGATAACAGAACAGTGCATTTTCATGCACTGTAATTAAATCTCAAACCAAACCGAAAATCGTATGCTTTTGATAGCCTACCGCTGGTATGCCGCTCCAAACGAAATGCATGCCTCATAATAAAACGTAGAAATAAAGGCCTTCCTCGATTAAGCATGCCCTAAATAAAGCCCTGTGCTTTGTGCAGCCTAAGTAAATAATAGAACCCGGCCATAATTTGAGGATTTACGGCATTTAAAGATTGTAAAAACGTCCAGTTCGCTCATATAGGCCTACCTATGTATACCGTATATATATATATATATATATATATATATATATACAACGCAGGCCAGTTAAGGTGGCCTGCGTTAACTGCAAGTGGTTTGATTGTTGATTCGCCACCGTGAGAAATCCCCAACCAGCAGAACAAGTAGTGAACATCTTTGTTGTATTACTGAAATCTGGGCTATTCCCTGTCAAAGATAAAGTTGTTCTGCACCATCTCAGAATTTGTTCTAACCTTCATCACTGGCAAGTGGCGACTCTTAGAAGCCAGGGCAAGCTAGATTTCTCAGAATTAGACAAATTAAGGTGTAAACATTTTTATAACAATATAGACGAAAATTAAACATTAGTGCAACATCTGACACCATTCTATACCCATGTTAATACAGGCTACATTATATTTTCATACATGACTATAATGTTAATGAAAAAAAAGCTTCCCAATGTGAAATCGTTAAAAAAAATTTTGCTCTACAAATGCTTGCACATACTTTCACCCAGAAGTACAGACCCAGATGTTTCTGTTCCAACTAGCTACCCCACATACCGTTTTAGTCATGAGAATTACCAAAAAATGCAATCACACCTAGCTTTATCCTTATTATCTTATTGTGTATTCCTTGTTGAGACCTCAAATATTGCCACACATTACCAAAGTATCCTATTTGCAAACACAATCTGGAAACGTTTCCAAAACTAGCATGGTGACAGGCATAGACTTTGTGTTAACTTTGTACAGCCTAACCAATCACAAGGATTTAACGTAACTTCCTTCTTCGCCTAAACTTTACAAACTGACAATAAACCGCATTAGCAGTCAGGAAACAATGTATATAGGTCTACCTTTGCTGTAAAAACATGTACACATTCTTACACATGCTACTACCATTTACTACAGCCACTTTCAATTTTGAGACTATAGCGTCATCCCCTCTCGTCGCGATTGGCTGGCCCTTTTTAGAGTCTGATGGATAGGTTAGTGAATTATGGTGCTCCAGACTAGTATCTCCCTGAAAGATACAAACAGCTTAACAGTTTAACAGAAGTAGTTTACAAGTCTTAGTTATAGTTATAATATTTGACCTCAAGGCTAGAGGGGCCCAGGTCAATAGCCCTGTGATAGCCCTGAGAACTGAGGACACCGTTTGAAACATATATACCATTTTACCGTTATTTTCAGTCAAGCTAATTTCATGAACATAAAATTACAAGTGAGTTTGTATGAATGTGTGTAGGAATACAAAAAGGTGTTGGGCAAATTGCATGGGGGGAGGGGGGGGGGGGCGGGGTACTGACATTTGTTCAAGTAAGAAGCAATGCAGATACTGATCAAATTTTTAATGATTTGAAATGTTAATTATATTGTAAAGGGGTGCACTCACGTCTGTTGCATGCTGGTGCGTATTTTGCAATTTATACAGTGTGTGTTACATTTTTGTTCTAGGGGAGCTTGGTTGGGAGCTATACATAGATATGCAGAACATGGCCTCTGTTTACAAAGCTATCATGGATGCTGGCAAAGAGGAGGGCATTGACAATTTTGGGACCTATGCCATGAACTCCCTCAGGCTGGAGAAGGGCTTCAGAGGCTGGGGAGCTGAGGTTAGTTTTGCAAAAACTACATATTTCTAATTCCTCTCACCCCTTAAATCTATGAAGTTATAAATGTGAACACACACATGAATGAAATAGAAATAAAAAGACATGGTGTTATTGTTATAACATTTATGTTAAAATTGGTTCTCAACCTGGTGGTAAGAACCCCCATGGGAATTGCAAAGTAATTTCTGGGGTTGCCAAATTGTGTGAAAAAACAACATATTTTAATTCTACATTAAAAGGGGTTATGAAATGGATGAACGACGACGTACAGTATTTCATCTTGTTCTCTGATGTTGACATTGTTTCATACTCATCTTAAAATAGATTAAATTCATTTTTTCTCATCAATCTACACACAATGCTCCAATAGTCCACAAAACAGTTGTGGAGTATTCTGTAAATCTATAAAACATAAAAGACTGAAAGAATATTCCATTTACATAAGTATTCAGACACTTTGTTATGACGCTTGCAATTGAGCTCTGGTGCATCCTACTTTTATCAATGGTCCTAGCCTACTTTTATCAATGGGCTCATATCAATGAGATGCTTCTAGAACTTGATTGGAATCCACCAGTGCCTATGAATTCATTGGGCATTATTAGGAGAGGCAACTGTCAATATAAGGTCTCACAGTTAATGGTGTATATCAGAGTGAAAACCAAGCCATGAGGTTGAGAGAATTGTACATAAACCTGCGAGACAGGGTTATGTGAAGACACTAGGGGTGTCGCGATATACCAGTTTGGTGGTAATCGTGATAATTAAAACATGAGAATATGAATATTGTGGAAATAATGCTATATCTATATTGTGTGTGATTAAAGAGGCATAGCCTACGGGGTAGTAATGTGAGCACTCATTCAATGTCTATGCGCATCTGCGCAAGTGAAAATGAACCTCATCATAAAGACACCTTCTCAACATCTTTTCTGTTCAATCTGGACCAGCAGAATTGGCATTAAGATCCACTGGACGTTTCCCTTGTCTACCCCGTTCAGTGTCATGTTTTGCTGAATGATATTTTACTTAGCAGATCACGCTAGTAGATAACCAGAATTACAGTCTCTAGAATTGTAAGTCAGAATGTAAACTGGGCCACAGATGGTGGTAAGCACAATTAGCTTAAAACTATCTAGTCTAGTATAACCTAAAACTAGCTTAATTAAAATGCCACAGCCCATACTGATTTTTTTTATTAGAATATAGATATTAAGAGAATAAATCATTACGCAAATACTTTTACTTTTAATACTTAAAGTACATTTAAAAGCAGGTACTTTTTTACTTTTACTTAAGTAGGGTCGTCATTGTGGTATTTTTACTTTTACTAAAGTAAATATTTATCTGCTTATTTGTACTTTTACTTAAGTACTGAGTTTCAGTACTTCCTCCCCCACTGGTCAACGGGAACTACAACAAATAAATCTAAAATGATAAATAGTGTCACACTCAAACCTCTTGCAACATTGATATTAGCTGCCAAAAGCTTAATAGCTTAGGCTACAACAAGGAGTTTGTTCATAGGCAACAACAACTCCACAAGTCAACTGAAGGAACCGAGTGAGCAGACAGTACTATGAGATGACGAGTCATAGAAACTTTTATTCAATTCATAGTCAATTCACAGCGAGCGTTTCTTCAACACAGCGCAAAACGGCATGTAGCCTTTCTGGGTGAATCTAGTCATTTATGAGTCAAAACTTTATAACTTAGGCTGCAACCAGGGGTTAAAGTGGGGCGGAACGGGGCGGTACACAGTTCCGCCATCCCAAAAAATTAATAAACTAGAAATTGTAATTCCGATGAATTACCAGTGCATGAAAATGCAACAAAAATATCTTAACATAAAATGCAAAAACTAATTTTTATTCGGAAACAGTTGTGGGCAGAGGAAACAGTTGGCTGGAGTCAAAGGAGTCATAGTTGATGATAACTGACAGTTAGAATGGCTGAACAGTTAAATAGTTGAGTAGTTTACATGGTAAAATTATTTAATAGTGAATTATTGTAGTGAGGATTTTTATTTTGATACAGTTGAGGAAAGAGGAAACAGCTGGCGGGAGTCATAGGTGATGACAACTGACAGTTGGAATGGCTGAACAGTTAAAAAGTTGGATAGTTTAAATAGTTACATTATTTAATAGTGAATTATTGTAATGAGGACTTTTATTTTGAAACAGTTGTGGGCAGAGGAAACAGTTGATCAGGATCTGTAGTCTTAAGAGAGCCAGATTGTATGTTTAAAACCTTAAAATGGACGCAGATAGATAGTTTAACCCTTTCGTGCCCGCGCCGAACATTCCATTTTTGGTGCGGGATGACCTACAAAAAACCTTCTTTCTTGAGTATAATACATACCATCAATGGGATATACATATCATTGTAATCAGAAGGATCAGTTATATTCAATGATGTAAAATACATATGGTAATGTTGATATAGTAATGAATAGTCTTTGAAAATCCTCTAATCCTCTAAATGTATACCAAAATTCATTAAACTTTCATTTCATTCATATAAAAATTAATTTTCATCATATTTCATATATCATATACATCATATTTCTAGATTTATGACATGTTCAGCAAGTTGTGGGCTATTTAACAAAAAAGACTGAATTGGAATATCATTAACCTTTCAAAAATGTAGTGATCAGTGTAAAAAAATGCAGGAAACTGGATTTAGAATGTTGACAGAATTCACTTTCTCTTTCTCACCAACAACATAAAAGTATGCATAAAAACTAATAATGAAGTCAGACACAATGGTTTAGATTTATTTGGTCCATAAAAATAAACCATTTATTTGTATATAAGCAAATACTACAGTCTTTGTCATTATATATAAAAAAAAACATGTACCTTACCAGTAATACAGGAAGTAAGTATACTGTATATTTAATGAAGATCATTTCGGAGACATAAAATACATTTGATTTAACAGATACAACTTCCTTATATAAATCAGTATAATATGAAAATTATATACATACATAAAATGTATTATTATTTATGAAAAGCTAGGAATACAATCAACTTCAACATCACTCAAAAATCAATGTGTTCTAAACACTTGAAAGTGGATTACATAGAACAAGCCTGTTGAGAATAAACACATACACACATATACTGTACACACAAACTCACACCCACACACACAGAGGAGGATAGGGAAAGGTAGGGTGGGGAACCTGAAGGTTGAACACAGAAGACCTATGACTCATTACGAAATGCATCCCCTTCTGCAGAATGCCAAATCTGACAGCAATTTTGTTTACCAAAAAAAACCTACCGCTACACTCCGGGCCATACAAGCTACTTTAGTGTTATTACCGGTATGTAATTTATTGTTTTTATAACAAAGCCAACAATTTTTCTTTGGCTCCTGCTGTACAGGAATATGTACTTGGTGAAAAGACGACGGAGTAGTAGTTAGAGCAGCTGAAGGCGAGGCTGAAATTTCGACCGAAATGCCTGCCAACTGTTGTGATAGATTTTCTCCAAAGTATTTCTGGCTGTAGCTACCAAACCTAGGTTGAACACCAGATTCTGCATTCCAAACTTGAAACTAGAAATGTAATGCCAGAGTAATTACAATAGTGGATGAAAAGCTGCTGGTTTAATGTTGGTGGGGAGATTCCTGAAAAAAAAAAACATTGAATCGCTTAATCTTTGAGTTCATACTAAAACCCTCTTACCAAAAAACCTTGTGTGTCTCGCAATGAGATATCACACTCAAGGTGGGTTTGACCTTGACACTTGACTTCCTCATTGAGTCCATACAAATGTTTACACCAAATTTGAAGCATGTAGCCTACGTCAAGCTGTTCTGAAGTTGTGGCACAAGCACGAAAGCTGGCCTTTGGAAAATATAGTTCAGAGAAAGCCTAATTGTATGCAATGCAATTGGCTTCCTGCTAAACGGGGCTTTCAGTTGGTATTGATGACTGCTCATTCTGCACCCAGATAACAATGTCATTGAATCTACAGTATGTTAAATCAACATTAGGCTACTTTGTCAATGTTAAAATCATTGAATCAACGCCGCACTGCAACATTGATACTGCATCACTTTTGCACCCTTCATTAATATTGAAGCAACGTTGAAATTCGAACTACATATCAACGGAATTTCAATGGTATTTCCACTAAAATGAATATTGAAACAATGTTGAAAGTACAACCAAACTAAAGATCAATGTTATTTCAATGGTATTTCAATTTATATTAAACCTCAGTAAACCACTATTAGCCTAATCTGGCAAAATATTGGGAAATTCATATCCTGCTTTATCTACAGCCAGGATAAATTTGGCTAGGCCTAGGTATGTCTGGTTTAGGCTACACAAGCTTGCATAAATAACCATTGACAACTTGTTATCAGTTAAGCAAGTGCATTTATTCACTCTTCATCTAGAAATTCACGTGTGTTGTGCTTTCCTGCCATCCATTCAGTATAGCAATATGGCTAAGTTTCAGCCAGTGACTGTTTGCCATAGAAGGTAATTTCCGTCAGGCCAGCTATCGGAAAGGCGGCTGACAATTTGAATGTGAAGGCTTAGCACTGCACACAACCGCAAACCTAGAAACGTTACCGAGGTCTAGCTAATGTAATATAACTTAACTACTGCATCCTCGGTAATCGCTTAATGTATGTAAACTATTATTACCGAACTAGCTAGAGTTAAATTTAACGTCCTCTCTAGACGTAGCATCTACGAGTATGTTGCTAAGCTACAAGTTTGAAGTAGCCTAGAAATCTAGACGCACCCTAGCGGCGGCAAATTAATTTGCTCAGCCTGTACGTCTAGTATCAAACCATAGGGATTTCTATTGGCTGACGCCGTGGACTTCCAATCCAATCACAGCGCTCTATTTTGTTAGAGAGTCTTAAGGCGGGCTTAACAGGATAACGACAGTCCTACTTTAGAGGAGTTGGACTTGTGCTTTTCTTTGAAAGTTGAGCAACACAATGCACTTAAGTCATTACTTTCGAAGAAGGATGTATTTGCCGTTTTGCTGACCGGATACGGATATGGTCGTAGCGCTGGCCTATGGCATGCCTAGGCAGTTTGAAAGACAATTCTCTGCCCGCCCCTTGGATTAAGCGAGGTGAATGGTTCGATTCCAGACTATACATTTAAATGATATAGGATGGCCCGCCAGGCTAAGTTTGAAGCTAATGCCAGCTTGCTTGCTTACTTGATTAGCCGAGTCGTTTTAAACAGACTTCACACACTCCATTCGAATAAAAAACACAAATGAATTGTAACTTACATTGGGTGTGGTAGGAAAACGTCCGTTTCGTCGTCGTTTGTTGGACGAACCAGACAACAAGAACTTAAACTTTCTTCAAGAGGATGGTTGAAAGCGTGAAGTGGCCTATAGGAATCAATGACGCAAGGAGAACGCTACTGCACATGTGCACAAGTTAATTACGGAATGTGTAGTTTTAGGGAGCGCCAGATTGTATGCATTAGAAGCGGAGACAGTTGGATTCACAGGTGACACCTGTGCCAGTGTTCTGATTAGCCCGGGAACTACTCTGGGAGCCTAACGAGCGCAGCTGGCTTTAGGCCATTATGACATCACAGCCATTCAAGTCTATGGGGGAAAAATTAGCTTTTAACATTTTTAATCCCCTATTTCTCAAAAAGTATAAACTTTTTTAAAAATCTGAAATAATAACTCTCTTGCTCCACTCCAGACCTTCAGAGCGGTTATTTCAACATGTCTGTACGTTAAGCCGTTAGAGTCGCATTCGTTCTTGAAAAGGTAAAAAGAAAAGGTTATAAGAAGAACTAGAAATGCAATTCCAAGGAATTACCAGTGCATGAAAATACTAAAGTTGTGATGTAAAATATCATGTATAGTTAAAACCGATAATACAGAGATGGTTACTACGGTGATGCTAGGATAGATATGGTGGTTGCATAGCTTAATAAAAGTTGATAGTTTAAAAGTAGACTGTTTAAAAGCTGAATGTAGATGGTTTAAAAGTTGTTGATAGACAGTAGATAGTTTAAAAGTAGTTTAATAGATAGTTTTATGATAGTTTAAAAGTAGACCGTTTAAAAGTTGAAGGTAAATAGTTTAAAAGTTGTTGACAGACTGGAAGTTTAATGAATGTTGATATTCAAAGATTTTTAACTATGCTAACCATGTTACTTAGCTAATGTTTTATAGCAGTGCTAGCAATGCTAACATGCTAACCATGCTACTTAGCTAACGTTTTCTAGCAGTTTTTATAAACATGCTAACTATGTTAGCAATGCTAACCATACTACTTAGCTAACGTTTTCTAGCAGTTTAATGAATGTTGATATTCAAATAGTTTAATGGCTGTGCATAGATAGATATTTGACGATAACTGAAAGTTGGAATGGCTCTGATGTTTGCTAGCAGTTATGCTAAGATTTTTAACTATGCTAACCATGCTACTTAGCTAATGTTTTATAGCAGTGCTAGCAATGCTAACCATGCTACTTAGCTAACGTTTTCTAGCAGTTTTGATAAACATGCTAACTATGTTAGCGATGCTAACAATGCTAACCATGCTACTTAGCTAACTTAACTAACGTTTTCTAACAGTTTTGCTAAACATGCTAGCATGTTAACCATGTGACTTAGCTAACCTAGCTTAGTAGTTAACTATGCTAACTAATATGCTAACTATGCTAATTATGTGACTTAGCTAACCTAGTTAATATTTTTTTAATAGTTATGCTAACTATGTTAACTAGCATGCTAACAATGTTAATATGCTAACTATGCTAACCATGTGACTTAGCTAACCTAGCTAATCATTTTTAGCAGTTATGCTAACTAGCATGCTAACATGCTAACCATGTTACTTGGCTAAATTAGCTAATCATTTTTAGCAGTTTTACTAAAAATGCTAACTAGCATGCTAACAATGTTAACATGTTAACTATGCTAACCATGTTACTTAGCTAATCATTTTTAGCAGTTTTGCTAAAAATGTTAACATGCTAACTATGCTAACCATGCTAACTAACTACAGTGGGTAGGAGTCATAGGGCGTGTCTCATTTCAGGGGCCGGATGCTTCGGAGCATTCGTGCTACCTAGCACTGGTCTTCTGTGACCGCATAGACCGGACCTAGCTGGACCAACGTTTTTTTAAATGGGACGGTCTAGCCTAAAAGAACGGATCTGTTACGTCATTAGCCCGAGTAGGCATACTGATCTTTCTAACTGTTTGTGAAAAGCATCCTTTCAGATCAATGTGTTACGTTTTATGTATAGGTTACAATAATATGAACTAGGCTAACTGAGTGAGAGCAATCATCAATCTATTTGAATTATTAAAAAGATATACAATTATGCAAGTCCTTCCAAACTAAAAGGATTGAGTTTTTTTTTAGCTGCTGCTCCTTTCCCTATCATTTAGCATGTTTACATTGATTAATTTAGCAGACACTTATCCTAAGAACAACATTCAGGCTACAATGCAAGAAACGTTATCAAGGAATTAATTGCAGCATCTGTCAATATTAATTTATAATAAGACTAGTCAAAAATGTGATAGGAGGGTACATGCCCATATAGCCTTTGCCTGCCTCGTCCATCTCCAATTTTAAATAATTTGTTCACCCACCGGCTAAAAAGCAATCACACAAGTGTCGCTTTACTTTATAAGAGATGGCGATTTCAAAAGGAGTTGGAGCATATTCATGTGAGTAGCCTTGGCCTTTTCTTTCTAGCCTGGTTAAAACCAAACATTAAAGAGGTAGGTGGGCATGGGCAGCGTAATTTCTTTCCAAGATGGCGGCGCGTACACACGCAGCGACCTCTCTCTGTCCCAACCGTACGGTGTTTTGTTCGTTTAAAAAGTGTTTGTCCGAAAGTTTTACGTGTTCGTCTCGTCTTACTACGTCGTACTACAAGTACAGCAGGCAGTTTTTAATTGACATCTGCAAAAGCAAGTTTTGCAGCGTTCTGGACTTTGCAACAGAGACGCTAAAGGAACTCGGACTACTCCGGCCTGCAACAACACCGGACTCGCCTGCTACTCCTCCCCCGGAAAGAAAGCGTCGGAAGCGGTGTGCGAGGAAGCAGAAGAGGGGCAAGCGCGGAGGCGTCCGGGCCAGGCTAGCGGCCAGCCCATCTCGCCCAGCCATACCATCCATTCTCCTGGCAAATGTACGATCACTGGACAACAAAATGGATCACATACGACTGCTGAGATCAACGAACCGGACAGTAAGTAACTGCTGTGTGCTCGTCTTCACTGAGACTTGGTTAAATGACAACATTCCGGACTCTGCTGTACAACTGGAGCAGCTAGCATGCTATCGAGCAGACAGGGCCATTGTAAAGGGAGGTAAATCACGAGGAGGAGGAATCTGTGTTTACATCCGTGACGAATGGTGCCGGGACACTGTAGTAGTATGCAAACACTGTTCACCACTGGCAGAGTTTATGATCATAAAGTGCCGTCCTTTTTACATGCCAAGGGAAATTACTGCGATTCTGCTAGTCGCAGTATACATCCCGCCTACCAACAACAACAGCGATAAGAACGCGGCTCTTAGTGAACTGTACCAGGCTGTCAGTGAACAACAGACGGCACACCCAGACGGTTTCACCATCTTCACTGGAGATTTTAACCATGCTGATCTCAAAACTGTACTTCCAAAGCTACACCAGCATGTTGATTTTCCAACAAGAGGAGATAACATCCTGGACCTGGTCTACACTACACACAAAGGAGCATACAAAGCCACCCCCCTCCCCCACATTGGACTTTCAGACCATATCACTGTTATGCTAATGCCCGCATACAGACAAAGGGTAAAAGCGAACAAACCGGTTCGTAAGCAGGTAAAAGTGTGGCCTGAGGGAGCCTCCGATGCTCTTCAAGACTGCTTTGACACAACAGACTGGGAAATGTTTAAGCAGGCAGCCACTTACAACAACCGGACAGACATAGAGGAGTATACAGACACTGTAACCTCTTACATCACCAAGTGCATCGATGATGTGACCCACACAAAAGACATCATCACTCGGGCTAACTGGAAGCCATGGCTGACAGGGGATGTCCTCAGGCTGCTGAGGGCCAGAGACAAAGCCTACAGAGCTGGGGATGAAGCTGGCATGAGAACAGCGAGAGCCAACCTGTCCCGTGGCATCAAGGAAGCAAAAAAGGAATACACTCACAAGATAACCACCCACTTCAAAGACAGCAGGAACGCACAAAGCCTATGGCAGGGCATTCAGGCCCTCACGGACTACAAGCCCGCGCCACAGAGCTGTGAGAGCAACATCCCTCTGCTCAACAACAACCTGAACCGCTTCTTTGCTCGCTTTGAAGCACAAAACAGCACCTGCCCACAGAAGACCCATCCCCCTCTACATGAGCAGCCCCTGTGCCTCTCTGCCGACAGCGTGAAGAGGACACTTGCTGCTATCAACACCCGTAAGGCAACAGGTCCAGACAACATCCCAGGTCGTGCGCTGAAGGACTGTGCAGGGGAGCTTAAGGATGTCTTCACAGACATCTTTAACACTTCCCTGAAGCAAGCCATCGTCCCATCATGTTTCAAAGCTGCCACCATCATACCTGTGCCGAAGAAAACTGCTCCATCCTGCTTCAATGACTACCGCCCTGTGGCACTGACACCCATCATCATGAAGTGCTTTGAGCGGCTTGTCATGTCACATATCAAAGCCATTCTCCCCCCCACCCTGGACCCCTTCCAGTTTGCATACCGAGCCAAGCGGTCTACAGAGGATGCAATCTGCTCTGCCCTCCACCCAGCCCTCACCCAACTGGAAAAAAGAGACTCATATGTGAGATTGCTGTTTATAGACTTCAGTTCTGCATTCAACACCATAATACCACAACAACTCATCTGCAAACTTGACAAACTGGGACTCAGTACCTACCTCTGCAACTGGCTACTGGACTTCCTCTGTCAGAGGCCCCAAGTAGTACGTGTTGGCAACAATACCTCAAGCAGCATCACACTGAGCACAGGGGCCCCCCAAGGCTGCGTGCTCAGTCCGCTGCTCTTCACCCTGCTGACGCATGACTGCACTGCAACCTACAGCAACAATCACATAGTGAAATTTGCTGACAACACAACTCTGGTGGGTCTCATCACCAAGGGCGACGAGACTCAATACAGGTTGGAGGTCGACCATCTGACCACGTGGTGCAGGGACCTCAAGGGAGTTCAACCTCCTGCTGAACGTCAGCAAGACCAAAGAGATTGTTGTTGACTTCCGGAGAGGTCACAGAAGCCTGCTCTCCCGCACTACCAGACTCACCAACAGCTTCATACACCAAGCTGTAAGGATGCTGAACTCTCTCCCTCCTCTCCCCCCTCCACCCTCAGCTACATAACATCCTGGACATTGGACCCACAATGGCCGCCTGCACTACTCCACTTGCACACTGTACACTTTACAACTTGGTGTTGTTGTCCTGAAAACACAACACTTCTGCTGCTCTTACATAACTTGCACCACTATGCCACTTTCTTTCTTACTTAGGTCAAACAGAACTACCCAAGCCTTTTATTGGCCTGACTTTGCACTAGTATTTTATTGACTGTCTATGCACAATTTCAACCAAATTTTGCTGCTCTTATTTTTTCATTATTATATGTGCCTTCTTATTTACTTATTTACTTACTTTTTTGTTTACTTGAATGTTATGTTTGTCTGTGGACCTAAATTGGTAAAATACGTCTTGTCTTCACCGTGGGATAGTGAGAAACGTAATTTCAATCTCTTTGTATGTCTGGAACATGTGAAGAAATTGACAATAAAGCTGACTTTGACTTTGACTTTGACTCTGATTGCTGACATGGCTAGGACGGCAGGATAACGTAGCCTATAGCCAGACAGCTGTGATCGGTTGAGTAACTTAGGGTGGTGACTGTAGCTAATGGTCGTTTGCAGACATAGCTGATTGAATGCATCATATTGCACTTCATCTTACTTGTTAACTGACCTGGCTTGTAGACCGATAAGTTTTTCCAACTGCAACGTTGACAAATATCTTTGTGGTTCTGATGAGCATCCATTTAGCAGAGGTTTTCATCTCTTGTTGTGCTGCGTAGGGCTAGATGTCTTTCATTATCTCGATCATGCACAAAGCATCATGACCACATGCCTTTGCCACATAAAATAGATCGATATAGTAGGCTATTTTCTTAATGCACATTTACAATGTTAGTAATCAGACTTGCTTTAGGCTTACTGGCTATGTTAGGCTACACCTCGCGAAAACTATGTTGTGATCTACAGCGGCATCGTGTGTGTCAGGCTGCGGTTCAAACACATTAGTTCATTTGAACTGATGAAATTGTATTTGCTGCTTTGCTAATGGACAAATTAATAATTTATCAAAATTAATTTGTTATTATCCGTCCGTAAGCTAGATGTCACAAACAGACACTTTAATAAACCTTTGGTGTATGTAATCCTCCCTTGAACTAATGTGCCTTTATGCAAAATGCCATCAACTAGTCTTTAAACGTGTTGTTTAACGGTGTGGTCAAAATTAATCCAAGACAACTGGTGTGAGACTGCAGCTTTATTCACGACGCCGGGAGCATGTTACACACATGAAATGTCAAAGTAACAAGCCCACACATCTGTGGGTGAAGCCAACTCTTATACCCTTACCCCACACCCATGGAAAATCACAAGTTGTCACCCTCCAGTGATCACCATCTGGTATTTTAACAGAGATAAGAAATGTTTACGACCCCCCATCCTGAGGGTTACCCACAGTTCGGTGACACGGGTTAATTTAACTAAACATTCCAACATTGGAGTTTCAGAAAACACAAGGGTCAGAGTAAGGAGATGACAATTAGATTTCACTACATGTATATAAGGTATACTAAACATTCAATGAGAAAAATAAAAATTATCCCACAACGGTCTTCTAGTAGCCTAAGTCGTGGAAAATATAGTAGGCCTAATAGACTACTGACCAGTGATCATATCTGAGCATTAATATGACTTGTTGATAAATCATTTCAATTTGAAATGTTTGAACAGATTTATTTAGAAAGTGGTTCTAAATTTAGGTTTGATACGGAAATCGGCTACATAGCTTAACCATAGATCACATTGAAACTCGATCATTTTAAATGTTATTAAACCGTTTATTAAATGTTTACATGTGTAGGCTCTGCCGACTGTCTCGCCATGTCTTGAATGAAACGTCATAAACGTATCGAATCTTGGGGGAACAGGTAGGCTGTGAAGCATACACCTGATGCGCACTCCGTTTCGGGAAAAAGAAGGGTGGATTTGTCGGCCGAATTCGAAGGAGCCCACGAAATGGGACAGCACTAGTCGCGCTACTATGTTTAATAGTGAAATATTGTAGTGAGGACTTTTATTTTGAAACAGTTTTTGGCAGAGGAAGCAGTTGAACAGGATGTGTAGTCTTAATAGTGCCAGTTTGTATGCTTAAAGCCTGAGACTGGCAGTTGATCCAGGTGGCCTGAACACCTGCCATAGGATTCTAATTGCTTAACGGCCGTATTATGATGTCATAATCGGCAATGTTAAGTCTATGGGGATTTTTAAATAGTTTTTCTTTAATAGTTTAAAAAGTATAAAAGTTTCAAAGTTGAAAAGACATACCAACCTGATCTGTTTGAAGACCTACGTTCCAAAGTTTGAATGAAGTTTCTAAGTTAAACTGTTCAAGAGAAATTGCGTACGGAAAAAGTGGTAAGCGGAATAATAATAACTAGAAATGCAATTCCAAGGAATTACCAGTGCATGAAAATGCTAACGTTGTGATGTAAAATATCTTGTATAGTTAAAACAGATAATACAGAGATGGTTACTATCTATACGATGGTGATGCTAGGATAGACATGGTGGTTGCATAGCTTAATAAAAGTTTAAAAGTAGACTGTTTAAAAGCTGAATGTAGATAGTTTAAAAGTTGTTGATAGACAGTAGATAGTTTAAAAGTTGTTGATGGGCAGCTAGTTTAATAGATAGTTTAATGATAGTTTAATATATAGTTTCAAAGTAGACTGTTTAAAAGTTGAAGGTAAATAGTTTAAAAGTTGTTGACAGACTGGAAGTTTAATGAATGTTGATATTCAAATAGTTTAATAGCTGTGTATAGGTAGATATTTGACGATAACTGAAAGTTGGAATGGCTCTAGCAATGCTACTTAACTAACTTAACTAATGTTTTCTAGCAGTTTTGCTAAACATGCTAACTATGCTAGCAATGCTACTTAGCTAACTTAACTAATGTTTTCTAGCAGTTTTGCTAAACATGCTAACTATGTTAGCAATGTTAACATGCTAACTATGTTAACCATGTGATTTAGCTAACCTAGCTTATCATTTTTAATAGTTATGCTAACTAACATGCTAACTGTGTTAATTATGTGACTTAGCTAACCTAGCTAATCATTTTTAGTAGTTATGTTAACTATGCTAACTAGCATGGTAACAATGTTAACATCCTAACTATGCTAATTATGTGACTTAGCTAACCTAACTAATAATTTTTAGTAGTTATGCTAACTATGCTAATTAGCATGCTAACTATGCTAACCATGTGACTTAGCTAACCTAGCTAATCATTTTTAGTAGTTATGCTAACTAGCATGCTAACAATGCTAACCATGTTACTTAGCTAATAATTTTTAGCAGTTTTGCTAAAAATGCTAACTAGCATGCTAACAATGCTAACTAGCTATAGTGGGTAGGAGTCATAGTCGATGACAAGTAACAGTTACAATGGCTGAACAGTTAAAAAGTTCAGTAGTTTAAAGGGTTAAATTGTTTAATAGTGAAATATTGTAGTGAGGACTTTTATTTTGAAACAGTTTTTGGCAGAGGAAGCAGTTGAACAGGATGTGTAGTCTTAATAGGGCCAGTTTGTATGCTTAAAGCCTGAGACTGGCAGTTGATCCAGGTGGCCTGAACACCTGCCATAGGATTCTAATTGCTTAACGGCCGTATTATGATGTCACAATCGGCAATGTTAAGTCTATGGGGATTTTTAAAAAGTTTTTCTTTAATAGTTTAAAAAGTATAAAAGTTTCAAAGTTGAAAAGTCATACCAACCCGATCTGTTTGAAGACCTACGTTACAAAGTTTGAATGAAGTTTCTAAGTTAAACTGTTCAAGAGAAATTGGGTACGGAAAAAGTGGTAAGCGGAATAATAATAATAAGAAGAAGAAGTAGAAGTTGCCTAGGAAGAACAGTACAGTGCATTTTCATGCACTGTAATAAGAAGAAGTTGCCTAGGAAGAACAGTACAGTGCATTTTCATGCACTGTAATAAGAAGCCAGGAGATTTCAAGATAGTGGATTCCATCCACTATAATAATAAGAAACTACTGACAACGGCAATGTCAATGGAGAAAAAGTGTACACAATATGTATTTATCATTTGGTCAACGCTCCCTGATCCCTCCTATCACATACCCTTCACCATACCTAGAGATTGGCATGGTGTTATTTTATGGAAGAATATTAGACTCAAAAGTTTTGTACGTGTGTATCTCACATTTTGAAACAGTAGAAATTATTTGTAACTGTAAAAATGATCTGTACAAGTAATTGTCAATATCACAAATATGCCCTACACTTACAAATCTATTCTACGGTAAAAAATCGGTTTTACAGCTATAAATCATCCTACAGTTAAAAATATTTTACCATTACAAATATATTCTACAATTACAAATCAATATTCTACGTACAAAAAGTTGTCCTACAGTTACAAATCTTTTCTGCAGGTGCACAGACTTTTGCACCACCTTAGGGATAAGAAGCGTCTCATATGTATTGTGTGTGTGTGTGTGTATCAGGATTTGTAACTGTAAAAATGATTTGTGATTTAACAAAAAAATAACAAGAACGATTTTAAGTATTACTCATATGTCCTTCACTTTGGGGCAGCCGTGGTCGAACCCCGACCAGTAGGCACGGCTGAAGTGCCCTTGAGCAAGGCACCTAACCCCTCACTGCTCCCCGAGTGCCGCTGTTGCAGGCAGCTCACTGCACTGGGATTAGTGTGTGCTTCACCTCACTGTGTGCTGTGTGTTTCACTATTTCACGGATAGGGATAAATGCAGAGACCAAATTTCCCTCAAAAGAGTATATATACTTTATATATACTACTTATACTATACTATACTTATACCGCACTGCCGACGGCTTGGTGGAACACTATAACAGTGCCCTCAGCCTCGACTCTGTTGCTCCACTCACCACCAAACTGGTCTCCTACACCCGCCCCGCTCCCTGGTTTACCCCAGAGCTGCGGAGGCTTAAGTCCATGGGGCGCCGGCTTGAGAGGCTTCACAAAAGATCACCCAGGCAAAAACACTCCATTACTCCACACTTATAAACAGCCAACAAAAGCATCCGAAAATGCTTTTCTCCACCATCAACCGCCTTCTTGACCCTCCCGACGCTCCGCAACCCTCTGATGCCGCTGACCTCTGCTCCAGGTTCCTGGACTTTTTCCACCAGAAAGTGGCCATCATCCACTGGCAGCTCCAGGCATCCACACCCTCCCCGCCGGCCACACTACCTCGGCAGGACATGTACCATCCTTCTGCCTGCCCACCACAGCGCCGCCTCTCCACCTTCTCCCTGTTGGATGCTGATCAAGTCCTCGACCTCTTGACCAAAGCCGGGACTTCATCCTGCAGTCTGGATCCACTACCCACGACCCTTGTGAAGGCCTGTCTCCCCACCATTTGCCCCCCGGTGGTTGACATCATCAACGCCTCACTTGGCTCTGGTGTGGTACCCTCCAGCTTTAAGTTGGCGGCCGTGACCCCAACACTCAAAAAGACAGGCCTGGACCCAGATGACCCCAACAACTACCGTCCGATCTCCAACCTTCCGTTCCTGAGCAAGATCTTGGAAAGAGCAGTGGCTGCCCAGCTACAACATCACATGTCCCACCATGAGCTCTTTGAACCTCTCCAATCGGGCTTCAGACCCCATCATAGCACCGAAACCGCCCTCATCAAAATAACAAATGACCTCCTGATTGCTGCAGACAACGGCCTTGTTTCCATCCTCATCCTCCTCGACCTCTCTGCTGCCTTCGATACCATTTCCCACCCCATCCTCTTCTCCCGTCTCTCTGAGCTCATCGGCCTTACCGACACTGCTCTCTCTTGGTTCCAGTCTTACCTCTCCAACCGTAAACAATACATCACTCTGCAAGGCTCCTACTCCACCACTGCAACAGTTAACCATGGCGTCCCCCAGGGATCTGTCCTTGGCCCCCTCCTCTTTACCATCTACTTGCTCCCCCTCGGTCAGATCATCCGCAACCATGGACTCAGTTTCCACTGTTATGCAGACGACACCCAACTGTATGTCACCACCAAGCCCTCCTCACAACTCCCACCAATACAGCTCAACAACTGTCTGCATGATATCAAAACCTGGATGACCAACAACCTTCTGAAACTCAACACCAACAAGACAGAGCTCATGGTGGTGGCCCCAGCACCACTGCTCAGGAAGGTTGGAGACCTCACCCTGGTCATCGACGGCTGCCCCATCTCCCAAAGTGCGGAACCTAGGCGTCATTATGGACTCCACACTCTCATTCAGTTTCCACATCCAGAGCATCACCAAATCTGCCTTCTTTCACCTCCGTAACATTTCAAGTCACTCACCGACTCAGTCACCGAAACTCACATTCATGCATTTGTCACCTCCCGTCTGGACTACTGCAATGGTGTCCTGTCTGGGCTGCCCAACAAAGCCCTAGACAGATTGCAGTATGTCCAGAACTCAGCTGCCAGGGTGTTAACCCACACCAAGCCCTGGCAGCATATCACCCCCATCCTTAAGAAACTCCACTGGCTGCCAATCAAACAACGCATCAGCTACAAAATCCTCCTCCTCACCTACAAATCACTTCACTCACTGGCACCCAAGTACATCACTGACCTCCTCCACCCGTACACCCAGTCACGGTCCCTGCGCTCCACCAGCAAGGACTTACTCTCCACTCCCCGCACCAGACTCAAGACCTTTGGTGGCAGGGCTTTCTGTGCAATTGCCCCTACCCTTTGGAACACCCTGCCCCCTCCTATCAGTTCCACCACTTCTCTGACACAGTTCCAAAAGCACCTCAAAACACACCTCTTCTCTCTTGCCTACCCTCCCTAAACCCCTACCCTGCCCCTGCCCCCCTACTCCCACTCTTGTAAAGCAACCTTGGGTATCTTGAAAGGCGCTATATAAATTGAAGTTATTATTATTATTATTATTATACTTACAAATATATTCCACAGGTACTAAACCTTCCACAGTTGTTGTTTTTCAATTACGAAACTATTCTGCCATTACAAATCTCTGCCGCTTGCACAAGTATTTTCTTCAAGTATACGAATACTTTTGAGACTGTTCTGGCACTTCCTGTTGACAGCCAATGGCGATGCTCAGGTTTGGCTAGCCAATCAGGAATCTAAGTTCACTAACCAATCACAGAGCCAGGAGTGTGTACCAAAGTGGGTGGGTTGTGTTGGTGGTGTGTTGGGTGGGTGGTGTGTGCTTGCGCTGTGCACGTAAACTAGCCTGACGAGCCAGACCCACATTAAAATGTAGGGTCTGGGCACTCACCATTCGCAGTGCTCAGTCCGAGGGGCGGGATAATCAGTTGTCTTTCAAGTTCCCTCTGCACGCAATAGGACAGCGGCAGCGCTATGAGTCCCATGCGTTTCCCACCAGCGGAGCTAGTTTGCCAACTTAATAAAAGCTTAGTTTGCCAACTTAATAAAAGCTTAACTCGTGTCACACTGTTCGCCAACAGCAACATCCATCTAATTTGTTTTCAAGTAGCAGGGAATTCAAGCCAAACCGTTGCAACTCTGCCATCAATCATTATGTTAAGCCCACCTAACGACTCTATACACGATTTCATTGGCCTGATTTATTCGATTTATGGAGCTCACAAGCCAATGGAAAGTTGCTAGACTAGCCCTGGCAGCAAATGTAATTGTTAACTATGTTAGAAATGCTAACTATGCTAACCATGTTACTTAGCTAACTTAACTAGGGGCGCGTCTAGATTTCTAGGCTACACGTAAACTCCATGATGGTCTAAACTCTAAAGAGAATCTGTGATGCTGTCATGATGACAAACTTCTCTCCATTGATCTGTTGACCTAAGCTTAACATACTAAGACTTCTCTGTCATGACAATCCACAGCACAATTTAAGTTTTCCGGAGCAAATAGGCCTGGTCTTAATTTTCTCTCACAATAGCTGGCCACTCGTGGCATAAACTAATATATATTTACCTTATTATTAGGTAACTATGCTAGTTTTCGACACATACAGTACACGACATGGACATACAGTACTTCTGCCCCGAAAGAAAGCCAGTGACAAGTAGCCTATAGCCTATTATACACCGGTGATTATCTTTTTTATTAGCCTACATTCACTGTGTGGCTCATGAATCTGCTTAGAATATTGGACAGTTCACAGAAGGAAGTAGACTCATTTTAATTAACGTCATTTTCAGATAGATCACAAGACAAGCAAATTCCATGTATCGGTGTTG
This sequence comes from Alosa sapidissima, assembly GCF_018492685.1. NCBI lineage: Eukaryota > Metazoa > Chordata > Actinopteri > Clupeiformes > Clupeidae > Alosa > Alosa sapidissima. The sequence continues at coordinate 1,528,065 of NC_055969.1, read as the reverse complement.
AATTAATCCCATGTAAGCTATATTGTTTTGCCAGCATGTCTCCCGTGTGCACCATTGTGAGCATAACATCCTCGTTCTTCTGACAGTCGATCCTCTTCAACCCACGTGGGGTGGGGTGCGCTACCTCCTGACTCTGTGATTGGTTAGTGAACTTAGATTCCTGATTGGCTAGCCAAACCTGAGCAGCCACTGGCTATTCAACAGGAAGTGCCAGAACAGTCTCAAAAGTATCTGTATACTTGCAGAAAATACTTGTGCGAGCGGCAGAGATTCGTAATGGCAGAATAGCTTTGTAATTCTTTCTCTATTTTTAAAGCGCATTTAACATGCACATAGTGAAACCCAAAGCGCTCCACAAACAAGACACATAACAACAAGACAAAAGATGCCGGATGGAGCGGCGTAGTCGCCAGCGTACCCATGACATCAAGACATGACAAATAGGCCCTACATTTAAAAAAATAACAAATACCAAAAATGCCGGACGGAGCATCGTAGTCGCCAGCGTACCCGTGACACCATGACATACAAGACAGACAACAAAACAAATAAACAAATAAAAAAGAAAATATATTTAAAAAGGGGGAAAAGTGATGTTAAAATTAGTCCAATTTCCAAACCAGCTGAAAATGTCCAAGGGCAATGATGATCCGTGAAAACTGCGCACAGAGCTGTGTCTTCACAACCGATGCAATGCCAACAAAGTTCTTTAGCAACTGACCAACCCGGTGAATTCATGGGCAGTCTGGAGATAACGTTAACGTTAGAAGCTAGGCCTTGTAGACCGCAGTCTGGAGATGACTGGAAGCACAGTTCAAAGTACTGGGCGATCGTGTAGATCCGCAATGGTGGTGGACTTAACAGCGAACGTTTGTTGCTCCGTGAGATTGCAGCTCTTCACCGTTAACGTTAGTTTGCAGTTGGCAAGGCAGCTCGCAGGTCAGCAACAGCTCGACGGCCACGGCAGATCTTTCACAGAGTAGCCAGCCTAGGTCCAGCTGTCCCAAGAGATCCCCTCGACCCGACAGTGAAGTGCACTGTTCATGGATGGATGGAAGGATGTCAGAGGCCCAGTTAGTCTGCAGTTGGCATGGCAGCTCGCAGGTCAGCAACAGCTCAGCGGCCACGGCAGGTCTTTCGCAGAGTAGCCTAGGTCTAGCTGTCCCGAGAGATCCCCTCGACCAGACAGTGAAGTGCTGCACCGCTCACGGATAGATGGAAGGATGTCCGATGCCCAGCTAGGGCAAAAGCTAGCCATAGCAAGCTCCCAATGGACAAATGTCAACGACATCAGCTGACTTAGAAGCAGTAAAAAGGACTAAGAATAACACTAAAACTATCAAAAATAGCGTAAATAAATAGTGAACTATGGAAGGTTTAGTACCTGTGGAATATATTTGTAAGTGAAGGACATATGAGTAATACTTAAAATCGTTCATGTTATTTTTTTGTTAAATCACAAATTAGTTTTACAGTTACAAATCCTAATACACACACACACACAATACATGAGACGCTTCTTATCCCTAAGGTGGTGCAAAAGTCTGTGCACCTGCAAAAAAGATTTGTAACTTTAGGACAACTTTTTGTGCGTAGAATATTGATTTGTAATTGTAGAATATGTTTGTAATGGTAAAATATTGGAAAGTGTAAAAGTGTAGGATGATTTGTAGCTGTAAAACCGATCCGTACCTGTAGAACAGATTTGTAAGTGTAGGGCATATTTGTACAATTATATTTGACAATTACTTGTACAGATGATTTTTACAGTTACAAATTATTTCTACAGTTTCAAAACGTGATACACACGTACAAAACTTTTGAGTTTAATATTCTTCCATACAGGTTTAGATATTTATAAATACAGGTTTGCATCATTGAAAACTGAATAAACAAACAAATGTGCAAGAGATTTACAGCTATTTGAAGTGTGAATACTGCAATGATTGCAAAAAGATCTGTGATCTTGACAGTGTCACCTGTGGAGCCATTACGTGTCTTTGGTTGAAACTCATGTCCACTGCCTGGTTTGGATCGTAATCACAGGAGAGAACATCTTCCATCATGGCAGTCATGTAGCTGTAGTCCTTTTCTATCATCACAGGTTTTGCTCTGAAGGTCTTGTGGACTTTGCTCCAAGCGATTTTGAATATGGGTTCACCAACGGTCTCCCCATCTTGATAAACGGCCTATTCAAAAACAAAAAGGGAAAATAAGAAAAAAGACAATCGTTAAGTGGTCGTGTTGTGTAAATGGAATCACACACAGAAGATATGTCTGCTATTTATTCTGGCTAGTAGGATCTATCAGTTTCTCTCAGAAAATGGTACAGCTCCAAAAGGCATGGAATAGTATATAGCAGACAAGCAAGTACTATTAGAGCTGCTTGCCATCAATAATCTGTCATCATCGTGTTAAACCCAGCAATAGTGAACCAGGAGTTTGGCAATGCATGTTAAGCATACAAAATACTGATGATGTACTGATGACATCATTAACCTTGTTTCACTAGAAACAGACTGATGTCACATAGTGCAAAATACTGTGCAATGACTGGGAATGATTACACTCACCTGTTCCTTGTTCACATTGTTGTTATGATCCAAGGCAGCAAGCATAGAGGCATGAACCATAACATCATATCCAAAATGCGTTCTCTTTGGGAGGTATTTCAGATACAACCCCAAAACAGAAAAAGTTGGGACGTTGTGTAAAATGTGAATAACAACAGAATGTAATAATCTGCAAATCTTAAACTCATATTTAGTTGCAAAAAGGACACAGACAACATATCAAATGTTGAAAATGACAATTTGACTATTTCATGGAAAATTTTGTTAATTTTGAATTTGATACCAGCAACATGTTTCAGAAAAGTTGGGACGGGGGTAACAAAAAGCTGGAAAAGTTGTGTAATGATAAAGAAAATGAAAGAAAGAATATTTCACAACTAATTAGGGTAACTGGCAACACGATTGGGTATGAAAAAGAGCATCACAGAGAGGCAGGGTCTCTTAAAAGTAAAGACGTAGGGGGTATTCATCCCTCTGTGTAAACCTGTGTGCGCAAATGATGAAACAATGGCATTTTAATGCTTCTTAACATGAAATTGTGACGTATTTAGGGAGTTCATCATCTACAGGACATAATATTATTAAAACATTCAGAGAATCCAGAGAAATCTTTGCAAACAGGGGAAATAGCTGAAAAACAAATTGGATGGCCGTGGTCTTTTGGACCTCGGATGGCACTGCATCAACACCAGACCTGTTTCCAGACCTGTCATTGTATGGGCTCAGGAAAACCTCTGATAACCATTGTCTATGTGCCCAGTTTGATAATCAATTCAAAAACTGCAGCCAAAATGTAACAGCTAAAATTGTATTGAGACATGATACAGAAAAGACCACCCTCTTATCTGGGCCTAAGCTTGTTTAAAATGGACTGAGGTAATGTGAAAAAAGGTCCTGTGGTTAGACCAATCAAAGTTTGCCATTCTTTTTGGAAATCATGGACTCATCTGGGCTAAAGAGGAGAGGGCCTATCCAAGTATCCAACCTATTCAACTTGTTTTAGTGCTCAGTTCGAAACCCAACATCTATGACGGTGTGGAGGAGCAATAATGCCTACAGCATGGGCATCTTGCGCATTTGGCAAAGCACAATCAATTCTGAATGATGTATACAGGTTTTGAGCAAAATATACTGCCATCCAGGCAATGTCTTTTCCAGGGACGACCTTGAATATTTCAGGAAAACAATGGCAAAATGAATTCTGCACATATTTAAATAGTATTTCTCCATAGAGGAAGAGTCCAGGTGCTAAGATGGCCTGTCTGCAGTCCAGATTTGTCAAATTGGGTGCATAATGGAATGGAAAGCATGACTAAGAATACCCCATACTGTGGAGCAACTGAAATCCTATGTCGGGGAGTAATTGGACAACATTTCATTATCAAAACTGTAACAAATGGTCTCCTCAGTTCCTAAACATTCACAGAATTGTGTTAAATGAAGAGGTGAAGCAGCACAGTGGTAAACATGCTCCCGTCCCAACTTTTTTTGAAACATGTTGCTGGCATCAAATTCAAGATTAACATATACTTTCCATAAAATAGTCCAAATTTTCATTTTCAACATTTGACATGTTGTCTATGTCCTTTTTGCTGCTAAATATGGGTTTACAAGACCTGTATATTATGACATTCTGTTTTTATTTGCATTTTACACAACGTCCCAACTTTTTCTGTTTTGGGGTTGTACATGGAGTGATACACCTTAAACAAAATATAATTTGAAATGATAACAATTACAATTGAATTACACCCAGCAATGGAAATCATGCCTACTTATGATATTCAATGTCTATACTTGATCATACCTCTAGTGTTGTTGTGTGGACGCACTCTGTTAAGTGATCCAAGTCTTTTAAAAGCCACTTGTCTGTCACAGTCATCACAAGACTGTTGTGTGCAACAGATCCTGGTTTCAGCCACAGCTTCCCTCTTCAAGGGGCTGCCTCATCAAGGGGCTCGTTTAGACATTTGTGGTAGTGCCTGTTCCCAGGCCACTCATGACGGTTGGTAATATGGTGTACTACGGAGACCCACTTCTCTCTCAATAGTTCAGCATTACCCTCACATGTTTGTGCACACCACCACAAATGATTTATTATGGATGTTATCCACTCTGCCAGGCCTTTACATTCCTCCTTCCTGTGTACGTGTCCTGTTTACCTTCCTACATTCCTGTGTACTTTGAGAGAACTCTGATGCACTTGCAGTGTAATCCTGATCAAATAGACTAGGCTGTGACTGAGACAGATCGCTAGGTTCATTATCTGATAAGAACAGATCTTGAGAGTTGTCATCCTCCACTACCAACTCATGTTTACATGCGTAACTACTATGGTCGGTCGCCACCTGGTAGTGCGCGTCAGCTGGCCACTGTACATCTGCATCCAATTGGTAGGGATGGGAAGTCTGACACCGAGGCACCGAAGCTCGTATCACTTCCGCGAAGCAATCTGCTTCGGCACAATGTATCAGATCGCGTATCAAAGTTGTAAGGTCACGTGACTGATGACGCACGAAGCTTCGGACGTCACTGAAAGTTTAAATGGGACATTTGACACAGGGGCACCGGTGCTTGTATCAAATCCCTAAAGCGTTACGGGTTCGATAAACCTTTAAAGTCCCCAACACATATGTTTTGTTGCACAAGCACCCTTCTAAAATTGTAGCCCTACACAAGCACTTCACAATCCCCACTGTACACAATGCCCTTTATATGTTTTTTGTTATCTGACACTGCTGTGGTCATCTGCAGCAATTAGCCTACGTTATTTTGCAAAACATCAAATGAAGTCTTAAACACAACCACTATAGAGAAGCATGCAATATCAAATAATGCTAACGCATGGCAACTATGAACATGGCGGGATTTGAACCCCGGGGGCGCGTGCGGTATACGAACACACTACCACCCTCCCAAGGCCATTTTGAGATTTTCACGGAAACATAGCAAGTGTAAGTATTACACTACATATTACAGCAGTGAGCTGCCTGCTACAGTGGCGCTCGGGGAGCAGTGAGGGGTTAGGTGCCTTGCTCAAGGGCATGGAAGAGCAGTGCTCAACCACTTCCCCAGCCCACATTTTTCCTACTGGGTCAGGGATCGAACCGGCAACCCTTCGGTTACAAGCCTAAAGCCCTAACCAGTAGGCCACGGCTGCCCCAAATCATCCCCAAAGGGAAGTGATGGTGTTACAGCAGCAATTAATAATATAAACATACATCACACATATACATACATACTGTACATACAAAAAATATCTGTCTCTCTTAAGACTACATATCCTGTTCAACTGCTTCCTCTGCCCAAAACTGTTTCAAAGTAAAAGTCATCACTACAATATTTCACTGTTAAACAATTTAACCATATAAACGACTCAACTTTTTAACTGTTCAGCCATTCCAACTGTTGGTTGTCATCAACTATGAACTCAACTACTAGCAAAAATTAGCTAAGTTAGCTAAGTAACATGGTTGGCATAGTTTAGTGTTTACCTTTCATGCACTGTCTCCATTCTCCACTCTGGCAACACAGCATGCCTGTCTGACCAGCTGTGGCAAGAACGACAAGCAGTCAGCAAATTGTGTTTTTATAAAGTAGCCTATTAGCCTACTTTCATGAGAGCCATCAGGAGATATGTGCCTAATATGCTTACATTTCACCCAAATATCATCGAAATATTTTTGTAGCCGCGTTACGGCGGGCATCCGCTTATTTTTGATCAGCCTCACACGTCAATGTCAGACACTAGCCTATTTAGCCTACCTAACAAGGACAGCCCAACACAGCTCACTTTGCTATGATTCGTGACACATTCTAACATCTTATTAACATTAATGTTCCAACTCATCATCAACTCACCTGTTGTTACTGAGGTTAAGTAGTATTTTTAATACTACTTTTAACAGATGGCCACTTTGAATTGTCCTGCTGTTGCTGCTGCTCTCACGATTTGATCAGAACCGTAGGCTACACTTCCTGACTGGGCCAATGGTCATAGTTTGAGTGTAGTGCAGGGGGGCAAGCAGGGTGGCCTAGCATGCCCCCCCCCCCCCGGCCACCACGTAGCTCCACCCCTGTACCCACAATGAATGAGGACTACCCACAATGAATTTCCGAGAATAAATAAAGGTTGAATGAATGACATGACCAACTCTTATTTTCTGTTTTAATATTTTGGTCATGTACAGATGAACTGTGACACCAATCCATTTGAAGCTGGTTTGGATTACTTCATCAAGCTGAACAAGGTATTCACACTTAACTACACACTATAATAGTTAAGGGCTGTTCACACTAGGAAAGATTAACTATAAAGATAACTGTAACTATAACGATAAAAGTACCCACACTTACCAACGATAAGAAAAGTCTCTCCCAGTGTTGATGAATGTGATGGCAAAAATTATGGATTCTGACTGGCTGTCAGCTTTTATCGTTCTCAAAAATGCTCTGAAAATGATCCCCAATGATATTGTTATTCATGTTTATGTGTGGACTTCTTCATTCATATTAGCTAGAACGATCATTTATTTGCCGTTTTTGTTACAGTTATCGTTCTTGGTGTGAATGCCCCTTTACAGTGAAGCCTCGTCTGGCTTTGGTCACTACTGAAAGTTCCTGCCAATCCCTACCAAGATTTTATGAATGCAATTAATGGGATTATTTGGGTAGACCTACTTGAAGGGACAATTAATTATCTTAATCTCCCAGACAACTTAATCTAACACTACCGGTCAAAAGTTTTAGAACGCCCCAATTTTTCTAGTTTTTATTGCAATTAAAGCAGTTAAAGACTAAGCAATTAAGGTCCAATGAACAGCTTGAAATAGTAAAAAGGTAAGTGCTGAACTGCCAGAGGTTAAAAAAGTGAAAACCCAAAACGGAAAAATGTGTATTTCAGAAGTATGAGTACAGTTTCCTTCACCATCAAAAGGCACTCAGAAACCGGGTGAAACTCTGACAGGAAGAGGTCTGGAAGACCCAAAGCTACAACAAAATCAGAAGACAAGTTTTATGAAGACAAGAGTCAACAGCTTGCGTGGTAGGCCATTCACAGGACAACAGCTTCAAACACAGCTTGAAGTGGTCCTAGTAGGCAAGTCTCAACTGTGAAGAGAAGACTTCGAATTGCAAGTTTGACAGGTCGAGTTGAAAGTCATCGCTGAGATGAGTTGAAAGAGAAAGTCATCGCTAAGATGTTAGAATAAGAAAAAGAGGCTTGCCTAGGCCATGAAACATCACCAACGGACTGCTGAAGACTGGAAGAAGGTGATATGGACTGTTGAATCAATAATTCGGTTCATTATGCAGGATTTTTGTAAGCCGTAGAGTAGGCGAAATGATGGTTCCTCAGTGTGTGACATCAACTGTCAAACATTGAGGAGGAAGCTTGATGGTCTGGGGCTGTTTTGCTGGATCTGGTCGGTGACTTGTACAGAGTGATAAGCACCCTGAACCAAAATGGCTATCACACCATTCTGCAGTACCCTCTGGTATGCACATAGTTGGTCAGGGGTTCATCCTACAGCAAGATAATGACCCAAAACATAAGTCCAAGCTATGCCAGAACTACCTTAGGAAAAAAGAACAAGATGGTAAACTTGAAAACATGGAGTGAGCACAGTCTCCTGACTAAAAAATTGGGGTGTTCTAAAACCTTTGACCGGTAGTGTATACATCTGACAAGGACACACTCAAACACATGCTCTTTATCTTCTAGTCTGCAGATTTCATTGGCAAGCAGGCACTTCAGAATATCAAGGCCCAGGGCCTTCAAAGAAAATTAGCCTATCTTACAGTGGACACAGACGACATTGACCCAGAGGGCAATGAAACCATCTGGCACAATGGAAAGGTGAGTAATATGTGAATATTTTACTGTAATCCAACACAATTTACATTACAAGTAGACATGACTTAGTTATTACAAGTAGACATTATGTTTTAGCCTGGAAGCCAGCCTGAATTTACCCCAAAATTTGAGTTTAAGAAATTCGGCCCAGAGTTGCTCCATTGAGTCTCTATGCCCGACCCAGGGGTTTTTGGCCAATGAAATCAGTAACATTTTCATCCATGTCACCTTAGTCAATGTCCTTTTAGGCAAGTCCCTCCACTCGGCGGCCATATACCAACGTTTTATGGGCACTCATCGGGCACAGTCTTTGGGTCGAACTGCGCGTGCGCAAGGCTTCACGACACCAATCTTGCTCCAGCGGCGAGATCACAACACATGATTGGCACGATGTCTTCACAACACACCATATGATTGGCTCAATGTATTCCCCTGTCGACGTTTTGCCGAGGAAGGGGTGGGATATGTGTAGATAACGGCCATATTGGCGTGACAAACTAGTCCCATGCATTTCTATGGAGTATTTTTTGAGTGCTGTGTCTCCTCATTAGAAAGTCTCTGCCTTAGTGCACTTTAGTTGATTTTGTTAACAACCAAAAGGCTGTCACTAGAGAAGTAAGATATTAGGGGCTGTATTTTGCACACCAGTGCATGGCGTAAAACTCGTTTTCCACCCGCGCAAAGTTTAATTCGGTATTTTGCACGTTTATTTGTTAAACATTGCGCCCAGGGGTGTGGCAATTAACAACCTAGGGAGGGGCCTGGCGTGTTGTCTAAAAATCGCTATCGTACACCACCTAAACCTGGTCAGAAGTCAATGGCGAGTTGTTCATATGCTATTTTAAGAGCGCATGTAAACAGTCAGATTGGCAGGTGCACGCACCATCCTTCTATCATTCATGAACGCACACCAGCGCATGTCCATGCAAAGCATTACAAATTCCACGATTACAATGGGAAACATAATTAGAATAAAGATATTTCATACTAAAATACTGTACATCTCATGATGAGTAGTTATTCACCATCATTTGCAAATTGGTAATGACGGTTAAAAGTGATTAGGGGAGAGGCGAGAGACACGTATGGAGCACAGCTGAAGACGCACTGTCACGAGATATAAGCAACTCCTCTGCAGGATAAATGTTGTTTTATTCAGTCATTTGAGCAATATTAGGGTAAGTGTTGCTTTTTCCAGCCTATGTTTTCGATGGTAACCCATTGTCAGTCAATAGTGAAAGTAACTGCATATTTGTCTTCGTTTACTGACACCTTGGTGAAGTTAGTTTCACTTTGCCAATAAGTTCAAATAATAGACGAGTGCAAATGCGTGAAGGCTATGCTAGATTTTAGTAAAGCATGGTTTAAGAATGACTATTTCATACGGTCTCGCAAGCAGCCTCCTTCAAATGCGTCACTGAATGCCAAAATACCGATGCATTTATTTGACATATCGCGCTTTGCGCCGTTAAAGGGAAAGACCGATGTCATTCTCATTGGTTTAAATGATGTTACGCCCCAAACACGCCCATATGACTGATTAAAAAACCTAGGAACACTTTGTTGCGCCATGCGCTCCATGTTTGATAACGAAACCCCTCCCAATGTGAACTGGACAGCCTACTAAATTTGAATAGACTTTTGACGAGTGACGATGCACTTTAGAATGTCATGATAGGGCCCTAGGTTTCTGTTGTACAAGATATCGACAGCTAACTTTAAAAGCTTAACAGTAAACAGCGATTAAGGCATTTGTTGAGAAGAGAGAGATTTTTGCTGTTTTCGTTAATGGTTGGGTATGTCTATTCAATTGTGTGCAGAGGCACTTTTTCCCCTGTATTGGTTAAAACACGCCCCATAATCAAATCCAAATGGCATGTTACCTATACCAGGCTAAGCATGTTTCCTTGCTGTGTGTCAAACCCATCCATTTTGTGTTGTAAGCATCACACTTAAGTTCACCTAGAATATTTTGTTGTTCTATGAGTTGTGTTTTGGTCTGGTGCAGGTTGTTGGGAACACGACATCTGGCTGCTACAGCTACACTGCCCAGCAAAGCCTTGCTTTTGGGTATCTACCTATTGCCCTGGCAAATGTGGGACAGAAGGTGGAGGTTGAATTGCTTAACAGGAAGTACCCAGCCATGGTTGTACAGGAGCCACTGGTTCTGACAGAGCCCACCAGGACTCGCCTGCAGAAGAAAACCAAAAGCAGAGTCTAGGACCAGCAGGACCACCCTTGACCCATCAAACCTATTATCTAGCTTGCACAACACCAACATATTCTATAATTACTCCTGATCCTCGGGTTAACTTCATATATAAGCCCAAAGCCGTAACTATGTTGATCTTCATGTGCGATGTATGGATACACTGCACATTAATGACAATGATATGTAAAATATTTTGACATCTGCTGTTGGTATTTGTCTAGTGGTGTCTTTATACTGTGAGAGTAAAGCTGCTATATTGCATTTAAGTAATAAATAAAAATACAAAATACTTCCACTCTACGTAAAAATATATTTGTAACTAAAGGGACCTTGTGACGGTGCAGTCAAACAAATGTAATCAAATCAGAGTGAAATATTCCAAATGTAACTCAGTGACTTAGGTGAAAGAATGACTGGCCAATGTACTACTCTACCACAATGGCAAAAGGTCTGTAGAAAGTAAACGGCAAAAGAAACCGCTGGATTTATTTTATTTTATTGTGTACATCAGTTGCACATGAATGAAATGTATATTAAATAAAAAAAATACTGTTCATGGTCACTTCATTTCAATTGCTATTAAAAATGATTATTATATTATTATATGTTCTAATACACAGTAAAAATCCCATGGCAAAACACACCAAATGACATTTATAATTTTGAAATAATTTACTGAAAATATGACAAATTTCCAAATATGACAAAATGCAGTACAAAAGCACTACACTGAAAGGGGGCTATGTTTTGTTGAGAAGTCCAATTGCAAAGGGGAAGTTTTTGTATTGCGAGGTCCTGGGCCCCATTTCTAAAAGCATGGTACATGGCATGCATGGTACTTCATCCTCACCAAAGTTGTGGAGAAGATGAAGGCACAACCTCATGATGCCACAACCAAAGGGTATGAGGGGCTCATCATTCAGTGCAGACACAGATGTACTGTTGTTGCATCTTGTGTTTGCAACCTGCTGAGCCCAGAAATTTGGATGAAAGCAGGAACTGCCAAGAAACCACGCTACATTAAAGTGCATGATATTAAAATGTCAAATGAGATTCTGGACGGTCTGTTGCCATTTCATAGATAGATAGATAGATAGATAGATACTTTATTGATCCCCAAGGGGAAATTCACCATCATTCGCCATCACTGGATGTGACACTACCAGTCAGTTCACTGGAATAGGAAAAAAGGACGGTGTGGAAAGTGTTCCAGCAGTGCCTTCATCTTCTCCACAACTTTGGTGAGGATGAAGTACCAAGCCCAGCTATTCTATCCTCAGCAGAACAGTTTGTCTACCTGTTTCAGAAAGTGAAAGCCAATGTGGATACTTTACCACCAACTCAGGATGCCTTGTCTTTGCACCTCATGAGGGCCCACTATCAAACAAAGGTTTGGAAACAGTCACTAGTGACCCATCCACAGTTGCCCTCACCAAGCAGTTATGGTTGGCACATGAAGGATGGAATGCTTGTCCCCCAGCTTTTAACCAAATAACCTGTACAGGCCAGGGGCCCTCATTTATAAAGCATTCTTACGCACAGATTTAGACCATGCATACATGTACGCTTAAATCCATGCCAATGCTCAGATTTATAAAAACCTTCTTTGACGTGGAAAAGTGCTTATCTCCACGTCAGGTTCAAACTTGACGTACGACCATTTCCTTGTGGTAATGCTGGGGATCTGTCGTGGAAAAACCGGTCCACTTCCGAATCCACTGAACAATTTATCACTTAACTACTTACTAATTAGCACTCTGGAACAAAGCGTCCGAAGGAGACAATGCAGACAGGAGATCTCTGAAGACTGTTGATCTTTATTCACCGTGTTGCAGTGATAGTCCAGCCTAAACGATGTCCAGACCAGGTGTCAAGCAATAGGGTGATGTGAGATGTCATCAGCTGGCGCCCCCGATGAGATCTGACTAACAGGTGGCTGCGACCTATCTTTTATACTCCTTAACCTTGGGGTTGGGCCCTCTCGCCACCCTTGAAAGACACCTGTTGGCCTATCAGCATCCACCAAGGTTAAGACTATTGGTGGAACCCATTGTCTCATCATGCATAAATTATATGCAAAACTGTCTTCTTCTGGGTTTTTTCCCAGATTCTGTTTTTTTCCAGTTGTAACAGGGCTTCTTATCTTGCCACCTGTTACTTGGCCTTGCTGTTACCACCATTACATCATCCAATTACATCATCATCCAGCTCTCGACCATCTAGTTCACTGTGAACTCCTTCACCTCGACCATCTAGCCAGGTGTCACTGTGAACTCCTTCACCTCCTCGACCATCTAGCCAGGTGTCACTGTGAACTCCTTCACCCCACTCCTTGACTGCTGGTCTGGTCTGTTTAAGATGTGTACAGGCCTTGAAGTCTCATAATAATTGCAGTAATATCAAAGTTTATAAAAACCATACATGCATCCGTTAAGTCATAGAAATCCACCACAGTACTGCAAGTAATCTGAGGTCTAAGTGCGATGCAATTTCAAATTGCCAAGACCAACGATCTCATGTCTTTCTTTGCCATATGCATGATCAATATCAGAAGATTTTTAAAGTCGTTTTTGGACACAGCTTAATGTTTCATCGTTTGGCATAAAACTGCTAATGAGAACTATAGCCCACTTAAGAAAGTGAAAAAATGTATAGCTTACTTATTTCATAATATCTAAAAAAAACATCAAGACCTACGATAGAATGATTGAAACATTCTTACAGGTGATCTAGTATATTTAGTGTTCTCACCAATCTAATATTGACCATAAAATGTCCAATTGCCCTCGTTTAGGAGAGGAAAAGTACATTTGCACCAGGGATGTAGTGGTTAAATAAGAGGTGGGTGAACTATGAATTCTGCGATCTCGGTGAGGTGGACTGCGCCATGCGGTGTCGGATTTTTAAAAAAGGCATTCAGAACATGTTTGATAATGGTGGAGGTTATTGTACAATATTGGGAATATAGGATAGTATTGGATAATACAGTTTTAAATGTTAAAAGTGAATAAACTCTTTTGAGAGGTGGATAAACTCTAATAAGAGGTGGGTAAACTCTATTTCTGAAATTTCAGAGGTGGATAAATTGCGTTTACTTGCGCTTAGCCTCCACTACATCCTAATTTGCGCTCATAGGCCTATTCCTAGCTCCGTAACAGAAAGGTAATATCTGAATGTAAGCCCTATAATGTAGGCTATAGATATTTTATATCCTTTAGCCTACACATCCAAGGGACGGAAGTTATCCTCTGAAAGCAGGGCATCTTCATATTTAGTGTTGCAGCGGAGTTGCGTAAAGAGGTGCAGAGCGCGCACCTGTTTGCTTTTTTTGACTGGCAGTGCCCAAGATGGATAATGTAGGCTAAAATATAAAGGTAGGCCTAAAGCAAACAATAAAGGACAATGTTTAAGCCATTGAACATTATTGAAAGAAAACGATCGCAAAGATATGGCAGGTGTTCAGGCCACCTGTCCCAACTGCCATTCTCAGGCTTTAAGCATACAAACTGGCCCTATTAAGACTACACACCCTATTCAACTGCTTCCTCTGCCAAAAACTGTTTCAAAATAAAAGTCCTCACTACAATATTTCACTGTTAAACAATTTAACCCTTTAAACTACTGAACTTTTTAACTGTTCAGCCATTGTAACTGTTACTTGTCATCAACTATGACTCCTACCCACTGTAGCTAGTTAGCATGGTTAGCATTATTAACATTGTTAGCATTTTTAGCAAAACTGCTAAAAATGATTAGCTAAGTGACATGGTTAGCATAGTTAGCATGCTAGCATGTTAGTTAGCATTTTTAGCAAAACTGCTAAAAATGATTAGCTAAGTTAGCTAAGTAACATGGTTAGCATAGTTAGCATGCTAACATGTTAGCAAAGATCCTTAATATACAAAGATAAAGCAGGTCAGGCTTCTACAATGGAATGGAATTGTACACAGTTCCTGCCTCCTAAAAGGGTGTGGTCAGAATGCGCTGACGCGACATTGTTGATGGAATGCCTCAAAGATTCTTCATTTTCGCGCCTTTCTCTTGACTGGAGCTAACCTGGGTGACTGAATATTGGAGAAATGCGGTCTGATTTCGAGGTAAGTTGCTGTTTGTATTACAAGTTGAAATATTTGAAGGTATTTGTGTTTAGTCTGTGTCTATGTAATGAGTTAGCTATGTAATAAAATATCTGCTGAGTTTAGCACTATTATAACCTTGTATCGCCGTCATGAATATTAGCTCATTGGGGAGTAGCTGAGTAACTTAGCTAGCACTAGCTGACGTTAGCTCACCATCTGATAGCTGAGGTGCTAGCAGATACCTATCAGATTAATTTGGAAATGTAACGGCGCCTATTATCAGATGGAAAGTCAGGAAATTATTTTGTGTGTGTGTAGCTTGAATACCTTCATTTTTATGGGAGCCTATTCCCCTTGTTATCTGTTGCTGGTTGGTCACAATTGTAAACATGACCTAAAATCAGCATCAAGATGGCTTGTGGATCCGATCTACTAACCGAGAGGTCTTTTACAGGCAAGCAACATTGATTTAGCAGGTAGAAGTTTTGAAATGTATTTAGCTGCTAATCAAAAAAGAGTATATGTACACAGTTGTAGTGGTGCATTTCATTTTATTACCAGCCTAGCTTTTAAGCTCATGCTTCATGAAATCAATCATACAGAACATCTCAGCAAACCATGAGAAAGTAGCTCGAAAAAAAAAAAAACTATTTAGATTATAACATAACCCTGTTGTCTGCCTTATCCAGCACGACTCGGATCAGGGTGGCTTCTACGACCACATGAGAAAAGGAACCAGGTGGACTCTGCCAATTATTATTATCAGTCTAGCTGCTAGCTAGCTAGTGAAACATTTTGTTTTTCTCCAGATTCGCTGTGCGTCCTCCACGATGCGGCGATTTTCTCCTCGGATTTCTGCCCCAATCCTGCACATGACATATTTTTTTAATAATTTGTCCCTTATGGGAAATGCGTGGTCAGGGTGTCGCTCAATTATCGTATTGAATATATCGGTTTTTAGTATTTTTTCTGTAATTGTCTTGCACAGCCCCTCATCGGTCCAATGGGACTTGATGAGGGGTGCAAGATTCTCCTCTAATTTGGTCAAAATCTTTCTCAAAATAGCTGAGGGCTCAATTAAATTGGCAGTGTCAGAATATCTTTTTTTTTTTAGAAAAGTGGATGAGTTGCTGCTGGGTACACTGTAGTTGTGTTCAACTTTACTGTCATAGACTAGCAGCGCATCACATTCAGGGCATGCTGATATTATAGGGTCCCCCTTGATTTCCCTTACTAGCCACCCACAAATGTATGTCAGCACCTCCTCCTCTAGGTCATTTAGCCTATTCTGGTCCTCTGATATCAGTTCAAGAAGCTCAGTGTCCAGTTCAGTGTCCAGTTCATTGATGCCATCATCTGGAACATACTAAATGTAATAGAATTGTGTAAGTATGAGCATATGTTGACTTTGACTTTGACTTTGACTTTGACTTTGATATGTTAGGCCCACATGGTGGATATACATTTCTATACATACCTATGGTGTTTAATGATACAGACCTGAGGTGTTGGCATTTGGGCATTGCCAGAGTGGGTTGTTGTTGGCCTAGTGCTGTTAAGCAGGAGGGAGCCATTATCAGACAGGCAGTTGGTTCCTATGTTATTTGAAAGCTCTGCTATAGAGGCACTTTTCAGTGATGCTGCAAATTCTCTAGCTGAAGGGTTAAATCGGTGGCCACCTTTGCCACGGATGACTGAGAACAGGTTCTTTGGAAGGAGAGAATTTTCCTTTAGAGTATGGTTGTTATAAGAGATTGTATTTACAGTTGAATGTCAGGACTTGACAACCTGAAGGTCCAAGACTCAATCCACTGAAGGCTCTCCATAAGATGTTGTATCTGGTATGTGCTTCGTGGTCCTATAGGACGACGCCATGGGCAGGGGTCAGAGATGCGCCTGAGAAGTAAGTGTTTGTGTTTGTAATCAAGTGTTGATGTTAAAAATGCAGTAAGGGATTTAGAATTTTCAGATGGACACTTTTACCGTGAATTTAAGATATCAAAAAGCCTGTTCATGGCCTCAAAGAAGTCAGCTGTAGGGTTTGCCTCACTTGGCAGCCTCTCCAGCTCTATCATAGTCTTCATTCCTATTGTGTTAGCATATAAAGGGTCATATTAAGCAGTGAAATGTGCAGGTGTAAGGACTTCATTTTAAGAACATAATTCCTTACCAGCAGCCACAGTGTGACTGAAGACTTGCGTAGCAAGGCGCACACGCATGTTACTGAATGGTGGCAGTGAAACATGCTTGTCTGTGATTTTGGGGGCCAGTCTCACAGTGTTTTGTTTGTCAGTGCTGTAGAATGCAGCAAAGTGTTTCCACTGCACCTGATGTGGTCCGATCTGTAACATGACAGTGTAAATGTATGTTGCCATTTGGTTTGTTGGTGTTGTCTACGATACGATACAATTATTAGATATATGGAGAATTAAACTAACCTTCAGGTCATGTTTTTTAAGATTGTTTCGCACAGACTTCACTAGGTGAGGTACGTCAAACATTAGTGGAATTCCCACCCCATCCACAGATATGCAGTGTGCACTCTCACTTGTGTCTTTTATATCAAGACTGGCTCCTAACAACTTCAGTGTTTTGAGGTTTGATGTTGATTGGTCACAGACCACAGAAAACACCTGTTGTGAGAGATTGGCTGTGTAAGCATGACCATCTCATGTAGGGATGTATGCAGAGAAGTTTTTTCTATTATTTCATTGCATTCAAACTCACAGTGAACCCAATCTGTCTCAGCCTTCTCACTGCTATTGATATAATAGTGGCTGTCTCCTCCGAGGAGAGGGTAGCTTTAGCCAAAAAGTATCCCAGGGCCTGCAGAATGCACAGTGTTGATGGTGCAGGTTATGTATGAGTATCTTGTTCATTTTCAGCCTAGGTGTAGTAAAGGTATGTGTAATGTCAGAATTGTCAATCTGTCCAATCACTAAAGGCACAAAGCTCACCTGCTTCCACTTAGAAGCTGTTCCTCGAGCCATCAGCACCATTGCCTGATTGGCTACCTCACCTTTGGAGGTCAGCCCATCTATCTTATCGAAGGCACGGTTGTAATCAATGTGCTTTTTAATGGCCATTTCATCAAAAATTAATGACACTACCAGTTGGGATGGCTTCATCATTTTTGCCATTAATGCCATCTGGTGCAAAATTGAATCAAGGAAACCTGGCTGCAATGTAAAGCAACACTAACCTGTTAGTTGAATAAGCATAATGTATGTATTAAAAACAAATGTCAACACATTTAGATATAAATCTTACTTTAAAATGGCCAACATTTGAGTTGATAAATCTTTGGAGGGTTGATTGACATGGAAGAATAAAATGCCTCCTTAAGGTCCGGTAGGCATTTGGACTGTGGTGGAATATTTGGACTCCAAGCTGCTTTACAGATGTTGGGAATTTTCTACCTTTGCTTTTTTTGCCAAAACTTTTCAGTTGAAAGCTAACAAACTCCGCTGAATCTGGTGGTAGGTTTGTCAGGGCATCAACCAGTTTGTTCTTTCCCTGTTCAGCTGAAAGTCTTGTAAATTGGAAAAGGGGTTGTTTGTTTTAATCAAAATAGATAAAGAATCAGAACATCTAGATTATATTCCGGAAGCCCAGAGCCTTTTGATTAAAAGAAGACCGCATCAACATTTGAACACAGACCCATCAGGGAATGAACCAGAATGATATCTGACTGGTGGACTTCAGACCAAGTTTATACATAGCAGGGTATTCTGATAAACAGCCATTTTCCCCTCCTTTATCTTGGAACATAATGCAGTAGGCCTACAGTATGGGGCCACATCCCCTGCATGGCCCCATGTTCAAATGCTGATATTCGTTTCGCTTGATCAAAAGGCTCCGAATTGCTGTACTAATAGGCAAACCCACTTTGCTTTAAGGTCTCTAATTTGAGCTTGGAGTTTCCTCTTGATGACCCTCTCTCTCTTTAGCTGCATGTTTGAACGTTTCCGACCTTCCCTCTCCCTCCGTAGCTGCTGCAGGAGTTGTGATTTCTCTCTCTCCATTTGGAGCTCTTTCTCCGACTGTCCCTATTGTTAAAATAGTCATGTGATGTCATCAGCCTTAGTCCTCTTTCAAGTACTTTTATCTACACAGGTGTTATGATGCCAGGTTTTTATATACCACCAAATGGCATCTACATACACTGATTGAAAGTCAGCCTTATGTTACTTGCCAGCTACCTTACTACTACTACTTACTTCTACTATGTCCTCTAGTATGTCTCCTATTTCTTCCATTTCTGGTTGGTCTGCATCTTCCCCCATTTGGCCATTCACTATCACTCTGTCCTCTCCTTTAAAAACATGTCTGTATTATATTTCCAATGTAATGCATGATTGATTTTAAAAAATGTTTTGCTGTTGTCTCTTTGTTTTAGGTACTGTGCATGCTGGTCATATCACTTCAATCGTCAGACAACAAAGGGATGAAGAGATTCTACTCTCCCGCATGCACACTAATCTATTGATGATGTTAGTTAATTTAAAGACAAGTGCAGTATTTAGTTTTGTAAATGCTTAACTGTAATCTATGTATAGGGTCAACACCTACCCATATTTCCATGTCTCTGCAAGACACGTCTACTGCCATTTGATGGAGGGGGATTAGGACAGTTGATCTTAGTGGGAATAGCATCGTCTGTAAGACGCTTTCTTTTTTGCTGTAAAATACATTATCATTATTGTGCTATTCCTTATTACTCCAGGGAGACTGCAGAATGTGGATATGTATGCAGGTGTTTAATTGTGGGATTTGCTAAAAATGTGAATTTCAAATAAAAACATACCATATGGACAATCATGCTAGTTTCAAAGTGAGCCTCACACACTCCAAACCCTCCTTTTCTCAGGTTTTCCTGCTTGGAGCGGATGGACAGGTCGGCTCTCCTTATATTAACAAGCCACCTCTTTCTTCTAGTAGTTCAATAATATGGTATAGAAAAGATAAATGTCAGTGTGTATCATATTTTAAGCTTTTTCATCAAGATGTAAGTATTGTGGTTGAGTAGGCTTAACTTAGTGCATGGTTGGTAGGCCTAACGATAATGGCCGTGTGGTGGCGCTGTGGGATACATCGATTGGCGCTACCTAATTAAACATCAGTGGTAAGGCTAAGTGAGAAAACAGACTTTCTTTCTAACGTCGTTTGGTTAAGTGTGGAAATTAGCTGTCCAGATGATGTGATATGGCCTACTCGTTAAACATAAATATAGGAACACACTAGCCTAGCCTACCCTATGTTAGCCTATTTCATGGTGTATGGCCGTCAGTTATTGGCTATTTGATATGTCCTTATAATCTGGAAACAAACTATGCTGTTATTATGCTACTACACTACATACCTATCTACGTCCGGAGGGAAGGAGAAGACCGAAAGGTGTCTGTTATTGCAGCCAATTGCAGCACAAAGTTTTGGCATTTTCGGGATTGAGTGATAAATATCGAAGTGGTAAGCAACGGTAAATGAGCAACGGTAACCTATGTATTTGGATCTTTGAATATTCTTATAAGAACATTCGGCTACCTAGTAGATCGCGTGCCAGTGGGTTACAGAAACAGACAGACAAGTGGCAAACAGTCGTTTTTCTCCTTAACTGTTTATTTGAAAAACGCCATGTCGATGTCAGAATGTAAGGAACAAATGTGAATTACAGAAAATGCATTAAAATGTCCGATCTCGAACTGTATAATTAAGGGCTGGGGCATAATCCGAGAAAAAATGATTTCTTCCATAGGGCCACAGTGTAAAGAATCTCTCGCTAGTCTCCTAAAAAGGCGTGGCGCTAATGAACCCTACGTCATAGGGGAACAGGAAGAACCCTTCTGTGAATCGTCTCGCTTTATCAACCGTCTCTGATGTTAGCATGCTAGTTAGTTAACATAGTTAACATAGTTAGCATAACTGCTAGCAAACATTAGAGCCATTCCAACTGTCAGTTATCGTCAACTATCTACAGTGGGCATCGCTTTCAAATGACCACTTCATTCGCGCATTACGCGGCGTGAAGCTGCGTGAAGCTTTAGTACCACTTTCAGTCACTGTGCGTCGCTCTGCCACTGTACATCGCTCTGCCTGCCGTCCCTTCTGAAAAAGCAGAATCTACCATTAAACATAATTGTTGCCGAGAGTAATCCCAGCCTACGAATTCAATAACAAAATAAATCATGCATAATTAAACATTACCTCGATTTAGGCTACTTGGGTATGGCTTAAGGCTTGACTACACGGTGGTAACGAAAATCGAAATTGAAATTTGCTGTCTACATTATTGTCAGTGTTGGGGTTAACGCAACTACGCAAATCAAAACAGTGGTGTGATAATTGAGCCAGTAGAGAAATAACTGTTCAGAATTAATCTGTAGCCTTGGGTAGGCTTCTGCAGAAAACAATGTTGTTGCCGATTTAATACTATCTGGCGACGTTTTTAACAGGCTACGCAATAGAGGCTTAGACAACTATGACCCACGTTTTGGTTTCGTATTTATTTTATTTATTTTATTAATTTGCCCTACTTCTTGACTGCAATGTAGTCAATTGACTGCTTGACATGTCATTTGTATTTTTCTGTACAATAAACAAATACATCTGCTTTATGCCGCAGAATTACATTCATATTTGTCTGACTGCAGACGCGCCACTTCCCTCCCCATATTCCAAGATTAAGATAGTAGCCTATACAAAAAGCACTTCATACTATCATAAAAAAATAGTTAAAACGGATAGCTATTTGCAATTTGACAAAACACCGGTCCTCATTTTGCGAATGCGAGGACGATATGAGCCTGTTGCATTTAGTTAGATGTCCGAGTCACGCATAATGTTTGAAAATCACAATAATTTAACACACAACTGTTGGATAGCCTACTTCATCATGTCCCCATGCCTACATTTTTGTGAGTAGCATAGAGATCGTTAAAAACAATAAAGTATGGCTCTCCGTTTGGGACATCGAAAACGTATATTTTTAATAGACTACCGTCGAAGATGCTGACTTGCAAAAGCCTCGGGATAACACGTTATCTCCACTATCATCAGTCATGCCCCTTGATCAAAGTGGGGAATGAAATAAAAGTTTGAGAACCACTGGCTTAACAAGTTACTTGCAGTCCAGAACACAGAATCTGTTGCAATATTCTGATGATCGGCGATGATATCGGCAAATGTTTGTTTTCCAAAGTAAGAATTTCACTTCACCATGCACCTTCGACAATACCTGGCCTACCTGGTATCATTACAAACATTATTCTGTGTCCTAAACTGGCATATTTTATGGCATTGTGTCATGTAAGTTCGTTGCAAAATCTAGAGAAATGTGTGAGGTGGTCAGCGGGGGACAATTGAGACACACATTGGATTGTGTTATTACTTGAACATTCCACACTATCCACAGCTGTGGTAGGCCTATCAGGGGCAGGAGGATTACTGTCAGCGTAGGCTTTATATAAAATTCTTCAACAGAAAGCCTCGAATGTTGTCTTGTTTGTGGAGCGCTTTGCTTCGCTTCTGTAATCTTGGCTTCATTGAAAATGAGGGCTTCCCTCAATGACCCTCCGAGAATAAATAAAGGTTGAATGAATGAATGAATGCAGGCTTGCCCAAAAATAAAGGCATGTGGTTTGCGCAGCCTACAGTAAATAACAGACCCGCCAGAATGTGCGTTATGATGTTTTTTTACGAGCAAGATGTTTTTGGTAGCCTACCCTACGCACACTGCATGTTCTTAAATAACAATGATCATCAGTAATATTCGACCATTAATTTGGGTAAATGGGCAAGCGTTGGCTGATGATTGTAACGCGGGCATGATTCCAAACACCTCCCTTACGATGATGAGTGACAGGTGACAGGTCTCAGAATGCGTGCTACACAAGGACGGAAGATGATGAATAACTGGGGCCGTAGGCTATTCACAAAGGCTTTTATCTTACTACTAGGAGTAGGCTACTACTAATTTGATTCACAATGAAACGTTACATTTCATTTACATGTTAACAATTAGTAGTTTTGGTTGTTGTTGGTGGCGTTATTGCATCCCTTTTATGAATGCAAAATTGTTCCCTCGCGATTGGAAGCTCCTGTTGCGCATAGGCTACGCATTTCAAAACATCGCAACGTAAAATGACACAAAAAAGCTGTTTATGAATAGGTCTTAGTGAGTTAGGAGTCCTCACTTAAGCTGTCCCAGACTTAGGTGCTACTTTTAGGTCTAAAATGCTTTGTGAATTACTTTTTGTGAAAAAATTAGGAGTCCTAAAGTTAGGAGTGACACGCCAATTATTTTTAGGAGTTGCTCCTAAATTCGCCAGTTAGGAGCTACTTTTAGCCTTACAATTCTTTGTGAATACAGCCCCTGAATAAAAAGACCTAGCCTAAATGAATGAAAATGAAAATGCCTAATGAAACATATGGATTGATGTAGTATCTTTGTAACATTATTAAATTATTCTGTTACTATGCCTACGTTTGCAAAAGAGAACATTTTAATTTGATTCACAATAATGTTACATTTAATTTACATGTTGACAATGATTAGCCTAGTTTTGGTTGTTGTTTGCGGCATTATTGCATGTTAGTTATGCCTACAATGCAAAATTGCTTCACGGCAAAATGCCGCCGGTTTGTGATATACTGTAGGTCTGTGAGTAAGGAGTCCTCTTGACTTCTTTTAAGCTGTCAAGAAGACTCCTTAAGAGGTGGGAAGGTGTGATTTTTTGTGGGCAGGGCCGGATTAACTGGGCACAATTGTCTGATGGCCCCCTTCCCCCCAGCCAACGTGAATCGGGTGGTTAGTTAATAGGCCTATCGTGAAGATTTTTCCTGCCATCTAAGGCACGAGCGCATCTGTGAGGCCAAGCCTCACCAAGTAGCTCGTTTGTTTACAACTAACATTCCATTTAATTAAACTGCTTTATAGGCTATGCCGAAATAGTTTTCAACATTTTGAATATTAGTGTCGGGTGAATTGAAATGTTCTCAAAGTAGCCTTATGGCTGAAAGCTGCTTGGGATCCCCCCCCGTCAAGCAATATAACCATACAAACGCGCTTCCTGCACTCATTGTTTCAAAAGGAGTCATTTTGGCTTTGTCAGAACTGAAGAGCTGTGGACGGCACGGCACGGTATGCCCAATGAAAATAAATGAACGCAACGCAACACGACACAGACCCCGATTGTAGTTGTAGTTTCAGAATGTGGTGAAAGACCCCTTGCAAAATCCTTCATGGGATATCTGTCGCTGTTCAAGTGCTGAAAATCTGCAATTTCCCAAACACATACTATATTTTCAGAGGGGCCAAAAAGGCCATTTTCCACCATAGAATTTCACAAGTGGGGTGTCATTGGAAAGAGGAGAGAGTGTAGTTATAGGATGTGGTGAAATATCCCTTGCAAAATCCTTCTTAAGATGATTGTGGCTGTTCTAGTGCTGAAAATCTGCAATTTCAACAAATACATACTATATTTTCAGAGGGGCCAAAAAGGCCATTTTCCACCATAGAATTTCACAAGTGGGGTGTCATTGGAAAGAGGGGAGAGTGTACTTATAGAATGTGGTGAAATATCCCTTGCAAAATCCTTCTTAAGATGATTGTGGCTGTTCTAGTGCTGAAATTCTGCAATTTCAACAAATACATACTATATTTTCAGAGGGGCCAAAAAGGCCATTTTCCACCATAGAATTTCACAAGTGGGGTGTTATTGGAAAGAGGGGAGAGTGTACTTATATAATGTGGTGAAATATCCCTTGCAAAATCCTTCTTGAGATGACTGTGGCTGTTTTAGTGCTGAAAATCTGCAATTTCCCAAATACATACTATATTTTCAGAGGGAGCAAAAAGGCCATTTTCCACCATAGAATTTCACAAGTGGGGTGTCATTGGAAAGAGGAGAGAGTGTAGTTTCAGAATGTGGTGAAAGACCCCTTGCAAAATCCTTCATGGGATATCTGTCGCTGTTCAAGTGCTGAAATTCTGCAATTTCACAAATACATACTATATTTTAAAAGGGGCTAAATATGCCATTGTCCACCATAGAATTTCACAAGTGGGGTGTCATTGGAAAGAGGGGAGAGTGTAGTTATGGAATGTCGTGAAATATCCCTTGCAAAATCCTTCATGGGATATCTGTCGCTGTTCAAGTGCTGAAAATCTGCAATTTCCCAAATACATACTATATTTTCAGAGGGGCCAAAAAGGCCATTTTCCACCATAGAATTTCACAAGTGGGGTGTCATTGGAAAGAGGAGAGAGTGTAGTTTCAGAATGTGGTGAAAGACCCCTTGCAAAATCCTTCATGGGATATCTGTCGCTGTTCAAGTGCTGAAATTCTGCAATTTCACAAATACATACTATATTTTAAAAGGGGCTAAATATGCCATTGTCCACCATAGAATTTCACAAGTGGGGTGTCATTGGAAAGAGGAGAGAGTTTACTTGTAGAATGTGGCGAAATATCCCTTGCAAAATCCTTCTTGAGATGATTGTGGCTGTTTTAGTGCTTAAATTCTGCAATTTCACAAATACATACTATATTTTCAAAGGGCTAAAAACGCCATTTTCCACCATAGCATTTCACAAGTGGGGTGTCATTGAAAAGAGGAGAGAGTGTATTTATAGAATGTGTTGAAAAATCCGATGCAAAATGACATATAGGCCGTAGGGAATACATTTACTGCAGAACCCCCCCCCCCCTCTAAATTACCAAATTATTTAATAGAACACAAAAGGCAACATTTATCAAAACATTCGGCAATGGAGCAAAAAGATATACAGGCTTTTGAACGTCTGTGAACAATGCCTGTTCATCTGCAACAGGCACATGCCTGTGTTATCGCGGATTTGCGGTCAACCCTGCCCCCTTGTGGTAGAAAATTGCAATATTTAAGGTGGAATCGAAACTTAACTCCCCCGCGATCTGAAAGTGGTGCTAACTTCAGCCTCGTAGACAAGTCCTAAATTATACGATAGCGAACGTCAAAAGGTCTAATTGCTCCTTTTTGAAACGGACTGTCAGAAAAGACTACATGCACCCAGCTGTAATTTGATCCGACCTGAACTAAATCGCGTCCTGAGCTAGCTATTAACGTGCCTTTTAGGCTCTCAAAAGTGTAGCTTATAGCATATGGACACAAATTGCATGCTTAAATAGCCTAAGAACTATTTTAAAACTGTTTTGTTAAACTATTCAACCGTAACACTTGCCATCACGCATTCACCTCTCCCTCTCCCTCTCTCGTGCACTCACACACATGATGGCAAAGCATCCTCTTTGTGACAGGTCCCTTAACAAGCACATAGCCCATTGTGTAGGCCTATGAAAATAATTACTATCACTCAGCTCTTGGATTAACATGATAGGCCTACACAGGATATACACTTGCAAGTGATGCAAGTTGATAGACAATTGTGTATCAAAACAAGAAAGAAAAGTTTGCATAATTAAATGCTTTTGAATGAAATTTTTGCAGCATATCGTCTTTACTATCTACCCCCCTTTTTGACAACTGACATCGGTTTTACATATCGGTTATCGGCCTCCTGTTTTGGTAATAATTGATATCGGTATCGGCCCTGAAAAAAACATATCGGTCGATCCCTAGACTGTAGCAGCCCAAGGTGGGGTTCACCCGTTATTACGACAACCCTCTATTACGACATAGGCCTACCGTTATTACGACATGCCTCTATTTAGACAATTTATCTCTGCAGTTTCTGTATCCTATCAAATTCCAACATCCTAGATGCATGGATGAGCTGTAGTCATGTCATCTGCACCTGCAGCTACATCAACAATCCACCCGCCATCCACTCCCAACATTGTTTTTCCCAATAATTGATATCGGCACATTTCAGTCAAAACCTTGATTTGGTGATTTTGAACTGGCCATGTGAATAAATGTTACACATTATGTAAAACACAGGTAGCTCTCCTCACTTTATTCTCTAAGCTCTCAGGGGAAAACGGTCGGAAACTTCATGCATCAAACAAACTCTGTGCAGGCCAGTAGTCCTATTAATTAATGACCGTCAATCAATGGCCAATTGCGCAAAGACGGGCGGAATTCTTACGCTCCAGTAGCCTAAACCACTTCAGTGAACGTTCAAATAACCCCCAGAGTCCAGTGTCCATCAGGGTGTCCAAACTGGGTGTGCGATATATTCAAGCTGCTTATAGGCTATTGCATTTTAGAGGACAATGATAAAGCCATGTGCAACGCATTTTGGCTTGCCAGCAGGTTGGATAAACTCAATTTACTACACAATAATGTAGGCTAGGCCTATATCTTTTACATGTCATGCGTGCAGTTGTTGAATTGCACATAACATGTCTGCATATTTATTTAGTCTTCTTTCTCTCGACTTTAGGCTAGCCGCGCATGCATTATCATGGCCCTATAATGGGGCAAAGACAGGCGGGATATTCAACGCTCCTTTTACAGTAAACCACTTCACAACGAACGTTCAAATAACCCCCAGAGTTCAGTGTCCATTAGTCCCAACATTTAGAAACATAATCGAAAAGTCCAAGCGTGAATTGGGTGTGTTTTGATTTTGAGAGAGACTGGAGAAGCCGTATGTCTCACAGCAACTGCAACTTGTTTCTTGAAGGCTATCCTTACCTCCAAACAGGGACGTGCACAGGAATTTTGAGGGGCAGTTGCTCTGACCTGAAAAAAAAAAAAAAACTCATGGGCTATATGCAGGACTGAGAATAACAGCATCTTTTTTTAAATATATACACAAAGAAGTAAAACACTGAAATACAGCACTCAATCACCTTAACTTATCATTATTATTTTCATGCCCACTAGTGGTATTTATGTTCTGCTCAGGCAAGATCTTTGAAATTACCTTTAAAATAGCCTATGTTTTTTAGATTGCAATTATTTAGCATGCAGCTCTTTAATCCTGTACTTTCTAGCATGGTCCTCTCATCTCATCTCGTGATCATCACTTAGGCCTTACTGTCCACTGTGCCTCCTCCTGGTCCACATTTTTCTCACATACTGTACAGTAGTCTGGAGGCTTATGACTGCTCCTCATCTTAAATGTAATGTAATTATGAAACATTGCCATTAGGCTAGGTTAAAATATGAGTCTGATTAATTAATCAATTCGTCTACACAGTGTCATGTCATCTTTATCACAGTGCAAAATCTCTTTCTCACCTGCTGGTTGGCTTTTTTGCTGCAGCCACAGAGTTTGCCCTTCCCCTACTGACTTTCACTTTCGGTGCCCGAATGGAATTGAATGAGGCTTTGCGATTTTTTTTTATCTAGGCCTACGCGAAATTCTGCATCCATTGTACGATTTATTTATTTATTTTCCCTATTTGAAGGGCAACATGAGTCAAGAAGGGCATGTGGGCAGTTGCCCGGGGACCTGAGCAACCCCCCTGTCCACGTCCCTGCCTCCAAATATCCACATCTAATGAGGGTCGGCGATAGCCTAGAAATCTAGACGCACCCTATAGGTCGGCGACTATCCACCCAATACTATTTGCAATACCCTCGATATACATATTGTTGGAAAGCTTAGTTTATGGCCGTTCGTGTGAGTACAGTAACTTAATTTTGTAAATTTTACCAAAACGACTGGTTTTGCCTTGCAGGGTCACATTTCATTCGTTGTCTTTTTTTTCATCGTTTTTTTTATTCAAAACAATTTGTAGGTATCCATACTCAAGTCTAATTACCACCACACAAATAATCATCACCTAGGTTAAATCCTCTCTCTTTCTCTCCAAAATCTCTTCCGTTGAGATGCACGCACTATAGGCTATAATTTAGGCTACTCGACATTTCAAATGTGACTCGCTGTAGTGGGACGCTTGAAAATTAATGTTAATGCCGCCACTTCGACAATTAGATGCCAATGTCTAAGTAGCGGCATTTCGGAATAGCAGCATGTAACCGCAGCCCAAGGTAACCAGTTGTTGTAGATGAAGGGCAACCACTTGTTTCAGATAGCCTGGACAACATGTTACCTGGGTGTTGCCTACGTTATAATTGATGGTAGCCTACAATAGTTTGCGTAACATATTAGTTGGCTCAAAGAGTAGGGAATCAGGCTGGAGAGAGTCACGCGTGTGTTGCTTTTGCGGGATGGAATCCAGTTTAATGCTAGTTTTCAAAACATATATTTTTTTACATGTCTTTTGTCCGAGTAATGTAGCCGAGCGCTCATGGCATATGAAAAGCGACTTCAAACCGCCTAAAACAACTTGTTTGTGAATGTCTGACAACTGCTGCAGCGCATGCACGCGCATAGAAAACCAGTAGGTGGAGAAACCAGAAGGGACACAACACCGGAACGATTTTAAGGCTATTTCGCATAGGCTAGCCTATGCTACCCAATGGTGCTATTTCACACGCATTATAGCGACCCCCACTCACCGGGGTTAGGTGAAAGGTGTTAATAGACGAATGGCGTAGCCTACAGTGGACAAGGCTGTCAAAATTGCTCAAAAATTACGTTCGAATATCCCCTCTAAAATAAACACATGTATTCGAATATATTGGAATATCTAGGCTATATTATTTGCGCATTACGTCAGTGACGCGCATCATGTCATCTGTTTTTAACTTTTTGTATGGTTATTGCTTGACAGGGGGGATCCCAAGCAGCTTTCAGCCATAAGGCTACTTTGAGAACATTTCCTAATTTACCCGACACTGATATTCAAAATGTTGAAACTATTTCGGCATAGCCTATAAGCAGTTTAATTAAATGTAATGTTAGTTGTAAACAAACGGGCTACTTGGTGAGGCTTGGCCTCACAGATGCGCTCGTGCTTTAAAGGGACACCAGGCAACGTTTTCGTGTTAATTAATCATCTTCGTAAGTCGGTATATGGTTAAATGACTCATTACGGGGCGAATGAAGGCTCTCTCGCCCGCCCCTACTGCCTGTAGGAAGAATATCCCACTTGCAAGTTCGGTGTATCCTAGCCGCCGACCGAAGCAGGATCAGTTTACAGCACAGAGGCAGGCTAACGAAACGCTAGAGATTGTTGCAAACGTGTGTAAAATGGCAGAGCCGGCGAAGAAGCAGCGAAAACCCTTGACGGAAGACGCAAAGAAAAGGAAAAGAGCTTCAGACCGAGCAAGGGGGAGTTTGGTAGAGAAAAAGCATCAGGCTTGCCTGGTGTCCCTTTAAATGGCAATAAAAATATTAACTGACCGCCCAGTTCACGTTGGCTGGGGGGCAGGGGGGGCCATCAGACATTTGTTCCCAAGGGTCTATGAATTGTTAATCTGGCCGTGCCCCCAACGAACGCAACTTTCCACCTCCTGAGACAGCTTAAAAGAAGTCGAGAGGACTCCTAACTCACCAAGACCTACTTACTATAGGCTGCGCAAACCACAGGCCTTTTTTTTTTGGGCAAGCCTGCATTCGAGGCAGGCCTTCTGTTGAAGAATTTTATATAAATCCTGCGCTAACAGTAATCCTCCTACCCCCGCTACCACAGCTGTGGATAGTGTGGCATGCTCACGCTTTATTTTTTTGTGATTAACATTTTTATTAGAAAAGAATGAGACGTTACATTTACAGTCGCATTTAACTTGAACATACACACCACAAACTACAGTACGACACTCAATACATAGCTCTGATAGACAAAAGTGATATAGTGAAGGAGATTAAAGATAGCAGTCACATTGTCAACATTAGCTAAGAAGTATAAAGCATTCCCCATAAAAAATAAATCAATTAAAAAAGTCAATAAATAAATAATAAGAATAATAACAATAATAATAATAAAAATAATAACAATAGTAATAATAGTAATGATAATAAATCCTACACTCAGGTCAGAATATTCTGTTTCACAAGGAGATCTTGTATGGACCGTGTAATCCACGACCATGCCTGGATAGTTATTAGTTTGGCCATGTTGAGGCGTGCAGTAGTACACTCAAGAGAGGTAATATACTGGCAGGCAGTTAGCCAATATTGTGTTAAATGTAGATTAGGGTGGAACCAAAGCCTTAATATGGTCTTTTTTGCAGCCGTAAGCCCTGCCAAGAGTAGTCTATGTTGGTTGAAAGTGATGGATAGCTGGGAATCATCATTAAGAAGGCAGAGGGAGGGGCTAGGTTGTATATCAACATTCAGTAACAATGACATTATAGAAAGTACATCAGTCCAGAAGCGTCTGATTGGGGTGCACTCCCAAAACATGTGCATTGTTGTGCCAAGTGCCTGATCTGGGCAGTGAGTGCAAATAGGGTTTGGGACTAATTTCATTTGGAAGCATTTCAATGGAGTAGCATATGCCCGATGTATCAGCTTGAAGTGTATGAGTTGATGCGCAAGATTTTTTGAGGCGTTACTCAAGTTTTCCCATATATTTTCCCATAAAAGAGCTGGGCCAAGTGTTTTCAGTTCCATTTCCCATGGAAAATGTCCTGATTGGTGAAGGATTATAGCATTGTAAATGACTGTTACAGTCCCTCTGGAGTTTTGCATGGGTCTGACCCACTTTTCCATTGGGTGCTCTGATGATCCCAGGGCACTCCGTAAGCCTTCATAGCAGATCTTAGCCTAAGGTAAAGGAAGTATGACGTACCTGGCAGATCAAAGTCGTTTTTATGTCTAAAAATTGGCGCAGTGCAGTATTGTCAAATAAATCACCGAAAACAGTGACTCCTTTACGAGCCCAACATGGAAATACAAATGGCTTCCCTCCTGACTGAAAGTTATAATTGTTCCATAATGGAGAAGTTTTGTAAAATTTACTTGTTACGCCCAGCATTTTTTCGGTTTTCCTCCAGACATTAAGGGAGTTAACTATGATAGTCCCATAATGTAGCTGGATACGTTGAACACGTGCCGCCTCTATTGCCCGCCATGGGACTTGTGAATCCTGGTGTCTCCACACCTGTAATGACCTAATTTGGAAGGCATAGTAATAGAAATGTAGATTAGGGAGCGCCAAGCCTCCTGTAAGCTTGCTTCTTTGTATAAGTATAGTTGATCCCATGAGGGAAATTTGGTCTCTGTATTTAACCCAATCGGTGAAGTAGTGAAACACAAACAGCACACAGTGAACACACAGTGAGGTGAAGCACACACTAATCCCGGCGCAGTGAGCTGCCTGCTTCAACGGCGGCGCTCGGGGAGCAGTGAGGGTTTAGGTGCCTTGCTCAAGGGCACTTCAGGCGCGGCCCACTGGTCGGGGCTCGAACCGGCAACCCTCCGGTTACAAGTCCAGAGTGCTAACCAATGGGCCACGGCTGCCCAACTTGTAAAGTTGTTAATTTAATTCTGGCCCATTTTCCACCCCAAATAAACTGTGACATGAGAGAGTGCATTTTCAGAAATAAATTTAGGTGGAGGAGCAACTGGAATCATGAAGAACAGAAAATGTACACGGGGTAAGATATTCATTTTGATAGTTGAAATTCTGCCTTGCATTGATACTTGAAGAGAGCCCCATCTCTTTAGATCCTGCTCTACTTTCTTTTTCATTCCATAAAAGTTTTCATTAACAATTTTATGAAGACTAGGATAAATCTCTATGCCAAGGTAGGTGAAGGAGAAGCAGACAGGGATGTCGGCTGGTAGCTGAGCATTCTTAGCCGCTAAATTCAAAGGGAAAATGGCAGATTTAGACCAGTTTATTTTATACCCTGATATATTATGAAAATATCTGTCATAACATGTGGTAAGGATTCCTGAATATTAGAGAGGAAAAGAAGGCAGTCATCGGCATACAGTGAGAGAAAATGTCTAGAGTGGTCTACAGTTATAGGGTATATTACCTTGCTGTCTCTAATGGCCTGCGCCAGAGGCTCTAAAGACAGGGCAAACAGTAAAGGTGAGCATGGACAACCTTGCCTTCTTCCTCTGTGTAAGTTAAAGGGTGTGGATTGAAAGGACAGAGGCTGTGGCTCCACTGTATAGAGTTTTTAACATAGAGATACACTTTGGCCCGAAACCAAACCTCTCCAGAACCATCCATAAATACCCCCACGGTGGTCGAATGCCTTTTCTGCATCAAGAACAGCACAGTCCTCTTTAAGAGAGTCAGCCACATCAATAATGTGAAAGAGCCTTCTGATATTATCAGATGCGACCCTCTCCTTAAGAAATCCTGTTTGATCAAAGTGTATGAGTTTGCCCACTACGGTTTCCATACGAGTGACCAGCACCTTAGAATAAATTTTCATATCTCCACAAATCAGTGAGATAGGCCGGTAACTGGAGCATTCCAGTGGGTCCTTGCCTTTTTTAAGGAGGATAGTAATCAATGCATTCCTTTGATCTCTATGAAATGATCCCTGTTTAATTGCATAGTTTATAGAGTCTAATATTAATGGTCCCACCTGGTCCCAGAACGCTACATAAAATTCAGGGGGTAGGCCGTCCAGACCAGGTGATTTGCCTCTATTTAAGGATTTCACTGCTGATTCAAGTTATTTCAATGATATAGGATTTTCCAGGTCTGCCATGTCATCACTCTCTAAAGTAGGTAATGCTAGACTGTGAAGAAATGTGGCACACTTTCAGCATCTAGTTGGCCTTCTGATGCATAGAGGTTTCAGTAAAAACTTTAAACACGTCATTAATACTATCAAGTTTTGTTACAACTTGGCCCTCTGTTGTCCGGATTGCATTGAGTAGTGCTTTAGATTCACATTGTTTAAGTCTGAGGGCTAGTAGCCTGCTTGGACGGTCACCATCATAGTAATATCTTTGCTTTGTTCTATGCAATATAAACTCTGCTTTTTCAAGAGATATACTTCGGTATTCCCCTCTAAGTGCAGTGAGTAGGTTTACGTTGGTTACTGAGGGCGCTGTTAATTGCTCTTGCTCTATTCTTGTAATTTGTCTCTCAATGTCATTAAGCCTTTTGTTACGTTCAGAATGCAATTTAGAAGAAAAGCCAATACATATACATATAGAGTCTAATATTAATGGTCCCATTTAGCTGACTCCCACATTGTTTGAGCATTGGTGCAGCTTTCTTTGTTGTGATCAATAAATTCAGTAAGCTGTTCTTTCATATGCGCCAAAAAGGCCTTATTACTAAGGAGAGAATCATTGAACCTCCACCTGCGCACTTTAGGGTGATTAACAACTGGTGTCAATGTACACATAACTGGGGCGTGGTCAGAAAGCAAGATGGGCAGCATATTAATAAGACTAATGTTATTTAAGATGGATGGGCTGATAAAAATATAATCAATTCTTGAGGAGGAGCCATGGCGGCCAGAGTAGGAGTAGGAGTTTCTCAGAAAGTATTTTACAGTATTTTAAAAAATCCAAAAATCCAAAACACTGAAGTAGGCTATTGCGATACAAAATATGAAGGCATTTTATAATATTATTATTCATATTTTAAATACATGTAGGCCTTTCAGAAATACTGCTCATAGTTTAATGTAGGCCTATCAGATACTGCCTATGAGTTTTATCTTCTCACTATAGTCAATTTAAACAAAGGATCTCCCAAAATCTGAAAGTTTTGACAGTTTTTCTTCAAATGCATAACCGTGGTAGGCCTGGGGGTTAGCATAACTGGAGGGAAATGTCGAAAGCTAAATTGCGCTTTATGCACAACTGCCGCTGTGCAACCACTCACCAACGTCAGATGTTCACATGATTACTCATCACCTGATTGGTTGATGAATACGGATGTTACTT
Organism: Alosa sapidissima; assembly: GCF_018492685.1. Lineage (NCBI taxonomy): Eukaryota > Metazoa > Chordata > Actinopteri > Clupeiformes > Clupeidae > Alosa > Alosa sapidissima. Next base: position 1,493,678 of record NC_055969.1, on the reverse strand, counting down.
CAACAAAATGCGGAAAGTCTGCGTGTGAAGGAACTTCATAAATATAGCAAAGATTGCTTCTGTGTTCAGAAAACAACAGTAAGCCTACCATTAACTGAAACTCATGCGAATTGTAACGTTAGGTCGGCTACAAAGTAGACTAATTGCTCATTAGCGTTTCAGTGTGCCGATACTAAAATGGGAATAGACTTCACCGTATTGGGTATTTTTACCTTGTTTTACTTGCAGATTTTAGAGGCTAAACCACCACATATAGTCTTCATTTTAGCTGACGATTTAGGGTGGAATGATGTAGGTTTTCATGGATCCGAAATTAAAACTCCGAACTTGGACAGACTGTCAAAAAGTGGAGTCCAATTGGAGAATTATTACGTTCAACCGCTGTGCACACCCTCCAGGAACCAGCTGATGACCGGGAAATACCAGGTGTGTATGCTGCGTCCTGGGGGGGGGGGGGGGGGGGGGGTCAGTGTTTATACCGGATCTGTGTTTGCATATTTATTACGTTTCATACACGTGTTTCAACACTGCATTTCAGCCTTAAGCATGCCAGTTATGTATCCACCAGCTGCCTGCCTGCAGCCTACTTCCAAAACTCCAAAGATGCTTGCTGTCAGATTTGGTTCCGAGGGAACAAGTTCAGTGTATCAACAACACTCAGTTGTATAACAGTTTATGTGATGTGTTAATCAATTAAATTCCCAACAATTTCACAACGGCTAGTTCTGGAGTAGGCCATTCAACTAGCCCCGCTTGCTTACGACGAGACTCAGGCTGCGCAGTTGGCACCCGCTTCCTTATTTGGGTTTTGGGTTGCCAGGTTTTAGTCTATGACAAAACAGTTGAAATTGAAACTAAGTGATCGTGTATGTGTAGGGTGTATTTTCATATACAATCTGGCAACCTGAATGGATCAATAATTATAAAATGAAGTTTGATGGCCATGCAAATTACGGGAGTTTTCCGGGAGAAATAACAAAACGGGAGGGTGCTGGGAGATGACCTTGAAACTCTCTTTGCTGTCCTCACTCTAGTGCATTTGTTCAAGATGGTTTCGCTGAAAGTTTATGAAGATTTTTTGTAGAAGCAAAATACAGCGGAGTTAAGTTTCGATTCCACCTTAAAAATTGCAATTTTCTGCCGCGAGGTGGCAGTGTTGACCGCATTTCACAGAGCCGTCAACTAAGCATACTGTAACTTAACTCCAAGGTTAGTGTCCAAGCTTAGAGGTCTCTATTAACTTTAGCGATAACTTTAGCCGAAGTCTTCAAGTCTTTATTTTTCATTTTAATATGCCGTATAGCCAACATGGTGCGCATAGTGTCTCATTCGGAGTCCTAGTGTAAAATCTAATTTAGCATTAAACAAGGCAATTTTGTCAACTGTAGTCTCAGTATACAGTGATAGAAAGCCTGTCAAGCAACGTGCTTAAAATGTATTATAATGACAGGGCACAAGGAAAAAATTGTCTGCCTATGTTGCAAAAGTGAACATATCCCAGCCCCCCATGTTCGAGTGTCCTGTCATTTTCAATCAAACATCAGAAATGTTGTCTTCCAGCCCCAGCAGTGGCACGACTGGCTGGGGCACCTGCACCGTACGCCGGCGACCCTGGTTCGATTCCCGCCCCGTGGTCCTTTCCGGATCCCACCCCCACTCTCTCTCCCACTCACTTCCTGTCAATCTCCACTATCCTATCTAATTAAAGGCATAAAAAGCCCAAAAAATATACTTAAAAAAAAAAAAGAGAGAAATGTTGTCTTCCTGGCAGGAGGCGTACTTTTAGAACATTTCTGGGTTTCTAAATGTTCCTCAGAGGCTTGTTTAATTTGCCTAATGAAAGTTAAAGTCTTTTTGAAGTCCAAATAAAAGAAAATGTTGCTGCTATTGCTATAGGCTACCTCTGTTAAATAAATAAATAAACAATTAATCGCAACTTTAGCCTAACAGACAACAGCGTAATTTTGAGGTGTTTCCAGGTATCACTGGGTTAATGAATATGCCCAAACGAGGGTAGCCTAATTAAGCTATAGGCTACTACAGGTGCTGGTCATATAATTAGAAGATCATGAAAAAGTTGATTTATTTCAGTAATTCCATTCAAAAAGTGAAACTTGTGAAACAATAAAAAACCCAAATTCAGTATCTCAGAAAATTAGAATATTGTGAAAAGGTTCAATATTGAAGACACCTGGTGCCACACTCTAATCAGCTAATTAGCTCAAAACACCTGCAAAGGCCTTTAAATGGTCTCTCAGTCTAGTTCTGTAGGCTGCACAATCATGGGGAAGACTACTGCTGACTTGACAGTTGTCCAAAAGATTACCATTGACACCTTGCACAAGGAGGGCAAGACACAAAAGGTCATTGCTAAAGAGGCTGGCTGTTCACAGAGCTCTGTGTCCAAGCACATTAATAGAGAGGCGAAGGGAAGGAAAAGATGTGGTAGAAAAAAAGTGTACAAGCAATAGGGATAACCGCACCCTGGAGAGGCTTGTGAAACAAAACCCATTCAATTATGTGGGGGAGATTCACAAAGAGTGGACTACAGCTGGAGTCAGTACTTCAAGAACCACCACGCACAGACGTATGCAAGACATGGGTTTCAGCTGTCGCATTCCTTGTGTCAAGCCACTCTTGAACAAGAGACAGCGTCAGAAGCGTCTTGCCTGGGCTAAAGACAAAAAGGCTGGACTGCTGCTGAGTGGTCCAAAGTTATGTTCTCTGATGAAAGTAAATTTTGCATTTCCTTTGGAAATCAAGGTCCCAGAGTCTGGAGGAAGAGAGGAGAGGCACAGAATCCACATTGCTTGAAGTCCAGTGTAAAGTTTCCACAGTCAGTGATGGTTTGGGGTGCCATGTCATCTGCTGATATTGGCCCACTGTGTTTTCTGAGGTCCACGGTCAACGCAGCCGTCTACCAGGAAGTTTTAGAGCACTTCGTGCTTCCTGTTGCTGACCAACTTTATGGAGATGCAGATTTCATTTTCCAACAGGACTTGCACACAGTGCCAAAGCTACCAGTACCTGGTTTAAGGACCATGGTATCCCTGTTCTTAATTGGCCAGCAAACTCGCTTGACCTTAACCCCATTGAAAATCTATGGGGTATTGTGAAGAGGAAGATGCGATACGCCAGACCCAACAATGCAGAAGAGCTGAAGGCCACTATCAGAGCAACCTGGGCTCTCATAACACCTGAGCAGTGCCACAGACTGATCGTGCCTCCATGCCACGCCGCATTGCTGCAGTAATTCAGGCAAAAGGAGCCCCAATTAATATTGAGTGCTGTACATGCTCATACTTTTCATTAGAGATGCACCGATATGGAATTTTAGGGCCGATAACGATAACCGATATTTATTGGTTTGTTGTGACCGATACGATAACCGATAATATTGCTCTTGAAAATAAATTGTGAAAAGTGATTTGGGGAAAGCATTTAATAAGCATAATTTTATTGCAGTAATTTTACCTACCACCAAATGATGGACAGAACTCATAATAGTCCTCAATAGTACAGCAGTCAACATAACAGTAGCCTAGCCCTACAGTATGTGTGGCTCCTTTAAGTGAACCTGACGTCAGTGAATTGCGAGTGAGTGGCTAGAGAGTATGAATCGTTTTCATTTAGGACTAAACACTCATAAACGGCTCAGCTGGGAATAAGCTACAGTATAGCGACCAAATCAAAGTTTGTGAGGGAAACTTAGTTTCGTAGTTTAGTTTCAACTGCGGGTAACTGAATAAAGCTGCAACTCCTCAGACTGTATCTTATGTCCATCTACTCTGTTGCGCACAACCTGCTGCAGCAGAAATGAAAGGGGTTAGCCCCGACGGTTTTAATAACTTATTATGATTACCTGTCTGGAACTGAAGCAGGAATGGTTAGCATATTTCTAGGTAATAATACAAAACCCAAGCTAAAGTAATGCAAATATAATACTAAAACACAACTTAATATACCTTATGTACTCGTACTTATGTACTCGTCCCACTAACGAGTTTGTTTATTTGTTTCCCCGACCAGCGCGGTGAAGTGCAAACACATCAGCACAAGACGACTCTAGATAGGGCTGAGCTCCGCTCTGGTAAGGTTAAATGGCGGATCATTCACGAGAGGATTTTGAGATGCACAGATTCCCAAATGAACGCATATCCACAGCTGGTTTTTGCGAAGAAATTGCGGGAGGAAGTGAAAATTGCAAAAATAGTTGCGATTTAAAAAAAAAAAAAATTTAATTGAGGGCAATTAAGGTTAGTAGCCTAAGACTAAAATCACACTGATCATCTTGATGCTTATTAAAAAGGATAAGTAAAGGTAAATAGTATGGTTTACAGAAAATCAAAGTAGGCCTACTTTATTTGTGTAAATTCTTTGACTGGGGTAATTCACAAAGCAGTATAACCTTTCGTAGAACTGTCCAAAAAAGACAGCCCCCTAAAGAGATGGCATCATGTCACTATGTTTCAATACATTCATATATGTTGTAATTGGGGGCCAAGCAGACCATAGAACCGTATGGTAAAAAGTTGGGAAATTTGGCACACTGATTGGGGACGGTCCCATGATTCATGTCACCAAGTTTCATGTCGGCAACTCAAACCCTCTAGCGCCACCAACAGGCCGACAAGTTGGACGTGCGTTCATGCACGTAACTTTTGACCTATTGGTCCGATCAAAAGTCGGGTATTGTTGGAATCCTTGGACGAAGCCGAGTTCAACGCACCCTATGACGTCATTTTCCGCCATGATGGATTTTCCGCCATTTTGGATTTCATCAAAAACACTTAAAATGTATCAGGGGTCACATACTTTCTCTGATTCCCACCAATTTGACACAGATCATCTTCAGACCAAGCCTCACAAAAGTTGTCACGTTTTGTCTTCAGAAGTATTACCGTTCGCCCGTAAAAGCCAATCAAAATCCGCCAAACATGAAGTGTGCTCAATCAGGAGGACCCTCAAGAAATTTGGTGACCTTTGACCTCTAGGGGGCGCTGTAATTCACAAACATGCCTTTTGGCCTGTAGCTGCTGCTGTGCTTAGAATTAAATTGTACTAGTGGTGTCTGGTAATACTGTGAAAGGTCCTTAGGTCAACTGAGGGCAACTTGTCACATCAATATAATTTATTCGGCCGCCATATTTGATTTGTTCAAAAACACCAACAATTTCGCACAGGTCACAAATTTCATCTGATCTTCACCAAAATTGGCACAGACCATCTTCAGACCATGCCTTGTCACTTCATTTATTTCTGTAACAATTGATAGAAGCGTTCGCCCATCACATCCAATCGAAATTTGTGGCGAAGCCGCCAAACAGGAAGTGAGCTCATATCTCAACAATCGTTGCATGTATCAAAACCAAACTTGGTACATGGACTCATGACCCCATCAGGTGAATGGCGAAGAAATTTTGTGACCTTTGACCTCTATGGTCACTGCAATTATCAAAAATGCATTTTGCCTTGTAACTTTTGATGTGCTAGACGTGAAACTTGCTTTGACAGCTTATGGCCACACGTCTGATTGCAGCATTGAGCTAACAGCATTTCGTTGCCATGGTTACTCCGGCCTCTGCTTGGCCCCCTCATTGCTGCTTGCAGCTATATTTTAACATGATTTTTCTTTTTCATTTTATTTTCTTTTTTACTTTTTATTTATTAATTTGTTTGTTGTCTGTCTTGTATGTCTTGGTGTCACGGATATGCTGGCGACTACGCCGCTCCATCCGGCATCTTTTGTGTTTGTTATTTTTTGTATTTGTCATGTTTTGGTGTCACGGGTACGCTGCTCGGTCCGGCATCTATTGTCTTTTGTTATGTGTCAACGACAATGTCTTATGTGGAGCGCTTTGGGTTGCACTCTGTGCATGTTAAATGCGCTATACAAATAAAACTGACTTGACTTGTTTTTGTGTCCAGATCCACACTGGTATGCAGCACCAGATCATATGGCCATGCCAACCCTACTGTGTGCCACTGGAGGAAAAATTTCTGCCTGAGGTTCTGAAGGAGGCAGGCTATGCTACACATATGGTGGGCAAGTGGCACCTTGGCATGTACCGCAGAGAATGCATGCCCACTCATCGTGGGTTTGATTCCTTTTTTGGTGAGTGAAATGAGTGATTGAATAATGCAAATCTATAAAATTGTAACACAGATATATTTGTTTTTGTTTTTTACTGCTGCGTCTTGTTAGATTCTCTGGTTGTTGCGTTGTCTTTTAGTTCTAATGTCTGTATTGAAGATGGTCAATAAAGCTTGACGGCGGGATCAGGATCGGCGATTAGATGATGATTTATTGTAGATGGTACAACAATGAATAATAGCACACAGGCTAAGTCTCAAACAGTAAAACTGTGCAGAGTCTAAACGTTGTGGTTGTTATTAGAAGCGGCTGCTGAGCCTTCCGACAGAAGATGCTCCTCAGGTCGCTTCCTCGATCCGTCTCCGTGTCAAAACCTAAGACAAAGCCTGTTATACTAAAACATACAAACGTCAATCATGCCAACGTGGCAGGTGCCAACCAGTGTACAAAACCCGGCCCTTGCCAGATGGAGATACTAGCCCGAATAGGCAGACATGATGTCTCCCTCGGCCCATGTTATCACTGATGTTCCCCGGATGTTCCTAAACATTGGCTTGTATGACCTTCCTGCTGGTACACAGGCTAAGGCACAGTTATGTACAATATGGACCTCTCCCTGTTGTATACTACACACAGATGTAACATATGAACACATCAGAATACAGTGAGAATACCCCAGAATTCTACAGTCTAACGACAAATTTTTTGATTAGTCGACTAATCTAAACGACTAATTAAAAAAAAATCAAGTGTTCCATTAGACTATAGTATACTGTAGCCTAGTGGACACTGTATAGACACAATTCACCATACTGTGTTATTACAGTGCATGAAAATGCACTGTACTGTTCTTCCTAGACGACTTCTTCTTCTAACGCGTTTAATGCAGCTTCAACAGCTTAACGTAGAAACTTCTTTCAAACTGTGTTCCGTAAGTCTTATTTAGGACATGTGTGCTTTGTATTTTTCATCTTTGTAACTTTTACTTTTTAACCCTTTGGTGCCTGTAACATTCCATTTTCAGTGCTGAATGACCACCTCACAGACAAAATACATATTTCTCGAATATATTATATCCCACCAATGAAATATACATATAATTTTACTGGGGCTGTAACGATACACCAACCTCACGATTCGGTTTGTATCATGATTTTTGACCCACGGTTCGATACAAACCTCGACATTTTATTAAATAACATTTTAATAGCCTACCTTAGAACATCAGAGGATTACAATATAATATATAGTATAATATATCTATATTATTTTATATCCTGATATGAAAAGATTTTACTGCATGCCTGATATTTATGACAGCACACTTTATGCAGGTTAGCCTATAGCCTAGGCCTACTATTTTTATTACAACTCTACCTGTTTAATTCAACTGTCCGGTTGAAGCCTGGAAATATTGTAAACAAAGTAGCATAGTTGGCTAGCTTATCATAGTCTACTGATTGGACTGTTCAGTTTCCCCATGTGTGTTTAAGTTTCAAGGTAATACTTGTTCTCCTTGGGACAGGCCCTTTTGGGAAACGTTGGTATTGAGATGATCAGTCAACTTGAATGCAAAAATTTTAAACAAATATGTGCAGCATGCTAATGATACTAAGCGGATTTAATAGTAATTTAGCTAGTCGTCTTCTACAGGTAAGCGTCCTTTCTTTCACGATTGTGAATAGTTTATTTGGATTGTGTTAGCGGAGTCGCGCGTGTTCATATTGAGCAGGGGAGTGAGGGAGAGTGAGAGAGAGCGGGGCAAGGAGAGGGGGTTTACATGTATACTTCTATACGGTTTGGTAAAGTTGAACACAGTCTACAGTGAAAGCAAGCAAGAGGTATAAAATTATTATTAAGTGTGCTTGCAAAGCAGCACACTTATTGTTCTTCTTAAGTTTTCTTCTTATTAGGGGTCTGAGCAGCGTAGCGTAACAGGCTTCAAAAATTATCAAATCTTCACCAAAATTTTCACAGACAATGTTTAGACAAAGCCTCACAAAAGTTATCAAAAGAATTTGGATATGTTGTTCCATTTCAGAGATATAGACCAATAAAGTTCGACCACTCAGCCCATTTCTCCTATATCCCCTATATTCCTATATGAGTACATTTTTTTCCTTGGAGAACAACCATACAACCATCATTATGTGGATACCATTAACAGTGCACATTTTCAGATCTGTACTCTTTTTTATAAAGCCCTTAATTCTATTGTCAAATGTATGCTAGGAATTTTCTTGATGTTGTGTGTTTGCCAACACACATTTTCACCATGTGAATGTGACTGCCAAATATGTAGGATTGTCAGTGGCTCAGTGGGATAATGCCTAGTGCTGGTGTTAGTTGAGAGTTTGAATCCCTGCTAGTGCTTTAGGCTCTAGCTCGAATACTATTGGTTATTGAAGATTCACACCATTGAACAGCACCTGAATGACATCAGCCAATCAACATACACAGTCATTAGTTGCCAAGAATCAGAATGCCGAGACACTCTGACATTTAGGGGAACTTCTTTGTTTACTATTTTTCCTTCATAATTAAGTCTATCATATTTATATTTCATCCATTAGTGTTCTTCTCTACAAATGTCTAATTGCCCCAGAATTTCAAAAAGATTTCAGGTGTACTCTTTCAGGAAAGCCCTTCATTTTATTGTCAAACGTATGCTTGGAGTTTTTCTTGTGTGTTTACCAACACACATTTTCACCATGTGAATGTGACTGCTCAATGTATATGATTGTTAGTGGCTCAGTGGGATAATGCCTTGTACTGGTGTTTCTTAGGTTGAGTGTTCGAATCCCTGTTAGAGCTTTAGGATTTGTCATTTAAGATTCACACCATTGAACAGCACCTGAATTACATCAGCCAATCAATATTCACACTCACCAGTTGCCAAGAATCAGAATGCCGGGACTATCTATTACATTTAGGGGAACTTCTTTGTTTACTATTTTTCCTTCATCATTACGTCTATCATATTTATTTTTCATCCATTAGTGTTCATCTCTACAAATGTCTAATTGCCCCAACATTTCAAAAAGTTTTCAGGTGTACTCTTTTAGGGAAGCCCTTCATTTTATTGTCAAATGTATGCTTGGAGTTTTTCTTGTTGTGTGTTTACCAATACACATTATTACTATGTGAATGTGACTGGCCAACATGTAGGGTTGACAGTGGCTCAGTGGGATAATGCTTTGGACTGGTGATCCTTAGGTTGAGAGTTCAAATCCCACTTGAAGCATTAGTGTTAGAATACTGTTGGGTTGTGGATGTTAGCATACTACAATAGAATGCTGTTGGGTTCTGGAGGTTAGCGCACTATAACATTACAGCTACTTGTCAATATGGACTTGTAGTGCAAGGCAAGTATAACTGTATAATTATAGGCTGTTTATCTTATTGACTCCGACACAGCTGTAGCCTATAATTATTTGTTATTCTTATAATATTTGTCATTTCTTATACATATTTAGTCGGCTCTTCCACTTGACAGAACAACTCTATATCGGTTAAGGATGTCACGCATGAAACAATGCTGCAGAAACACGAAAATACGACTTTGAGTTTAGTAGGCTATAATTTTCAGTTCCTGTTTATCTATTGCACGATGGGTAATGATTTAAAGGAATCGTGTTGCAGTCTTGTAAATAGTGACCCTGCAAGATCCCTAGTCATTGCAAAATCATAGTCTGTGACTTAAAACTCTACTACTTGTCTTTAGATGTGAGGGGGTCTGAGACTGTAGTCTTTCAAAAATCTTTTCCAAATCTTTGCAAATCTTTCCAAAGTCTGTCAGTGTAAGGAGGGCTGAGATGGATCTTTGTTTGGTTTTAACAATAAGGTCATAGCTGCTGTATTTCAGATTATTCATTTTAAGCAAAGAACATTTCTGATACACTTTTTGGCCAGATGGTGGCGCTATATTAGGCATGTGAATTACACATGTGAATATCATCACAATAATGATATCCAATATTTTGCAAAGTTTCAGATCAACCAATAAAGGCATTACCAATTTCTGGCACATTTTCCTGCTTGGCCAGGTGGTGGCGCTATGCCAGGCAGGCCCATAGGGTCTCTGGATATCATCATAATTATAATATGTATTAACCTGAGACGTTTCAGACCATTCATTCAAAGCCTAGAACATTTCTGGCATATTTCTTGTTTGGCCAGATGGTGGCGCTATGCTAGGCATGTGAATTATATGTGTGAATATGATCGCAATAATGATATCCAATATTGTATAAAGTTTCAGATCAATCACTTAAGGCATTGTCCATTTCTGGCACATTTCCTACTTGGCCAGGTGGTGGCGCTATGCCAGGCAGGCCCATTGGGTGTCTGGATATCATCATAATCATAATATCTATTAACCTGAAGTTTCAGACCATTCATTCAATGCACTGTGACTTTATGACACATTTCCTGTTTATATGGTGAGATATTATAAGCATGACATATTACAACATATCAAAAATCCCTTCGCAATTTAAAATCAGCAACATCTTGGCATCATATTTGCCAAATTTCACATGAATCTGACAAACCGTCTAGGAGGAGTTGTTAAAATTGATCATGTGACATCAGTGTAATTGTCATTCTTTCTGTTGCCAGGTGGTGGCGCTATGCCAAATATGCATTATATGCATGCGAATATCATCACTCCCATGGTACTCAAAGACCTGTGAAATTTAAAACATTTCAAGCCATGCATTGTGAATTAAGACACATTTATTGTTTATGTGGAAGGGTATTAAAATTCAGTATTGGCAATTTCCTTACTGTTTTCTCGGTTTTTGTTTCTTTTTCGCTGGCTCTGTCATGACGAATGTCTGAGAAACTCCATCGCTACTTTTCTAGCCGGTGCCTGGCGTGTATTTGAATGCAGTAAAGCAATTGGTTACACTCGTTATACTTCCTGACACCGAGGCCGTCGGCGCGCCGGCCCACAGTTGCAAGGGTGGTTTTTCCGCTCACAGGCGCTAGGGGGAAGCGAGATGGCCACCATTCAACCCGAAAAAAGTCATAACCATCCCAATGACTCTGAAGCTGTTAAATGAAGGTAAATTAAGCTTAAAAACTTGCATATTAAGCTAAAAAAACCTGCATAGTGTGCCTTTAAGACACATTTATTGTTTATGTGGAAGAGTATTAAAATTCATAGTTTTGCCATTTCGTCAAATTACAACATATCAAAAAAAAGCTTCACAATTTAGAATCAGAAGCATATTGGCATCATGTATACCAACTTTCACATGAATCGGATCAACCGTCTAGGAGGAGTATGTTAAAATTGATTATGTCCACAATGCACAAAATCCCAATTACCTCACTTCCTGTGGGCGTGGCTAATGGCATGTTACTAGGCGTGTTCGACTTGAGGCAGATCTGTGCAGATCTGACTTGATGTGATGCATGCTGGGTTGAACACAATGCATACTGGGATGGACGCAATGCTTGCTAGTTAGAAATTCTGTCCGACTTCTGTCAGCCGGGGAGGGACTTACCACCGTGACACCATGTCACATGACCTTAAAATATCGCGGGAGTCTTAGCCTGCAGACAGATCTTGCAGTTGCCTTCCACGAGCTGCACCAGCTAAAACACGCCCTCATGACGTCAGTTCAAAGACGTGATGGGGCTATTTGGGAGGAATGCCCTCATGACTTATGACGGGAGTCTCATGCTGCTTCTTTACGTTGGAATATGCGAAAATAAACAGAAATCGAAGGGATACCTTCTTATACGTGATTTCTGCAACAATGGTAGGCTAGCCTACTGAAAACGTTTGGATATTCTGTTATTTTCTGCTGTTGGCTAAATAGATAGACACACATATAGGCCTAGGGAAAACACTTGATATTGAATTGATGTGCTACAATGCAGGCCTGTTAACACGCCCAGGGCCAAGCTCTTGTACCTAACTGCTTTGCGTGACACCTGATGTGTGTGCCAAATTTCAAGACTTTTCACCCATCTTAACCACCTCAAAAAAGGAAAACGCCCTGAGACAAAGTTAGTATAATAATAATAATCCTTACAAAAACAATAGGGCCTTGCGCCCTTCGGTGCTCGGGCCCTAATAATAATGACCATTCAATCAATAATATAATAACAATAACATGGTAAGACTACATTAAGGAGAATATCAATAATAAACAACGTCAAATTAATCAACAGCCTATAATGAAAATAAAACAGTACTACTGCATACATTACAAACCATAACGTATAAGAAGTGCTTAAAAGATCAAAATCTATCACAAGAACGAAGAGCACTGGGCAACTCATTCCACCAACATGGAAGCACTGAGGAAAAGAGTCTTGACCTTTTTGACCTAGCGTTTAAGACTGGTCGACACAACAGACGCTCATCAGAAGACCGCAGTGGGCGGTTGGGGATGTATATCTTGATCATTGAATTAAAATAACAAGGAGCAGATCCAGTCAGTGTCCTGTAGGCCAAAGTGAGAGATTTAAATTTAATTCTGGCTACTGTAGGGAGCCAATGGAGAGTAACTAGGAGAGGAGTTACAATGTGTCCTCTTTGGCTGATTGAAGACCAGTCGTGTTGCAGCATTCTGAATGATATATCAAACAAAAGAAATAAAAAAACATTCAATATTGATTTAGTATCAACCAATAATTATTCTGATATTAATATTCTTCTAATGTCTACATCTTTGTGTTGGCTACTGTTAAATACTAAGCAATGGCCTCTGACTTTTAAATACCAAGGCAGTTAAATGACCGTGGTATAGTCTACGTGATACACAGGACTACAGTACACAGTAAACCCGTTTAAAAAGCATCATTATCTCAGTGTACCCATTTAAAATAGGCAAGGATACGTATTTAATAACATTTGGGGTTGCTCACAGTATACCCACCACTACTACTAACTAACTAGACTACACCATTGGTTAAATGGCGCATTGCAATTTACAATGTGTGTGAGTTCAGGGACATACAGAAAGTTGAAGTTTGGGTGACATCAATAAAGAAAATAGAAACAAAGGGATGTGTACAGCCTCAAATATGAATGATGTCACATTAACAGAAGGTTCAGAGCAGCGGCAGACCTTTCTTGGTGCCACGCAAGTTATTGAAAGTCATGTGTTTTCAGAACGTAGTGGTGCTGTGCCATGTCCCATGTATAAGGGGCTTCAGGTTGATCCAGTGACAGTGGGTGATGATGTCAGGGAGATGGATGTCAGGGGAGAAAGGGGGAGGACTTGCCACCTCAGACCACCCCAGCCAAACCACTTCACGTAGGCATAACCTTGCAGACTAATGTAGACCATGGAGACCACCTTGCCGCCACCTCCAGTACATTCAGCCATCACCCATATCTTATCTGCAAAAAGGAAAGTTATAATAAAGTTAGTCAGACAATTTTACCACATTACATCTAATCAGGCATTCAACACCACTAGTAATACCAATTAATTAAATATATGTGTGCAATAAACTTCACAGCCTACCTAATGTTAACTACACATTTAAATATGCGGTGTGAATGTTATTAACTCGCGTCAGCTTGAAAAATAACGTTATCAGTATGACTGATCATGGGCGTTAGATGACGACAAACTAAGGTCTTTCTCAAACAGACCTCTCAAGTCTCACGCATTGAGCATGAGACACACGCATTTCAATGACTTCACACGCTCACACGCCACACATGGCATTTCTCACTCCGAAAAATTATTAACTTGCCCGCACAGAAGTTTCTAAGGGCTATATTTTACAAACGTGTCACACAACGTTGCTGTCTGTGCGCTCATTCAGTTCAGAGAGCTGCTGTTCAGTTACTAACCTATCGGCCAATCAGAAAATAGGATTTCTCAACCAATCAGGAAATAGTTTAGTTTTGATGCGGGTCCGCAACGTGGAGACTGCTGGTCTGCGGAGTCGTGGAGTGAAATTAGGCCCGGTGCTTTGTCTGATAATTTGCTGCGCAGTTGATCAAGGGGACCGACAAAAACTGAAACTAATCGATAACGTTGGTATGCTATTTAATTGTTTAACGACGCTTAATAGAACAACGTTGATTTTTGGAACTTCCATAGAAACAGAGCAGAGACTGTATAATATACTGTATAGCACTGAGTAGGCCTATTGTATAGTCAAATTTGAATAAAACGTGGCCTTTCTATCTGTTAAAGATCAACAGATCAATGATTTACGCCTATCTGCTCGCCAAAAAAAGCTGGTATTGTGTTTTCTGAATCCTTACATTCAGGCATTCAAATTAAACTTCATTAAAAAACATGTATTTTTTTCCTCCATTTCCTACCAATGTATGATGCTTGCATAAGGGAAACATCCCAAAACAATAGCACCCATATAATTCTTGCATCCATGCAAAAGCAAAAGCATCATGCAACCATGCAAAAGCAATGAAACTAATTATATCTTACATTAGTAAAGCAGTCCTCTGATGTGCATGTCACAAAACATTTAAGTGAAAGTGCATGTATAACAATATAGGCATAATAATGATTGTGATGATCATAATGCCAATTTGATTTGGAGGGAGTGGGGTTGGGTACGTGTAGATGAGCCCTATGACCCCAAAGTCTGCCATGACTGGGCCTCAGGTCAAAGAAGTTTGAGAGGCTGGTCTACATAACCTGCATCAGATTGAGATTTGCAGTGATGCGCCTGAAGGCACGGGTTGAGGACCCAGTCAGTTACGTCACAATATGCACATTTGTTTAAATTCATACCTACGTAATCACCATGACCAAAATTGTACTTTTTTTTACTTTGAATCTTGAAAAAAAAATATTGACCCACCTACCGACCCATTTTTTTTATTTTTTTGGCTGTTACTGCAAACAAGAATATTTTTAAGGATAGCCTCATGACTGTAAAAAATGGCTGACATTGAACTACAGTGCTTTAAATGGGTATCAGTCATCAAGGCATCAAAATCTGCCACAAAAACTTACAACACACAACATCACTCATAAACACACACACACACGGACAGAACCACCACTGTTCAAGAGACCATTTTGGGGCTAAATGTGCTTTTTCTCATTTGGTTGTTTTCTGTTTGTTTATAGAGCAGAATGAGCCACTGCTGTTCAAAGGGCCCATTTGGGTGAAATTATTATTATAATTTATGTTATTTATTATTATTTACTATAGGGTTCTAGAATAAATAAAACAGTGTGTTTGAAATAATGGAATCTGTGCTCCCTCATGAAGCTGGGTCTATGGGACATGGGGAGGGTGGGTCTCTGTTGATCGGGGGGAAGGGGCGTGGCACCATGAGTAGTTCCAGCAGACGTATCATGTACTTCGATCAGGGGGGAGGGGCACTACTCGTGGTGCCACGCCCCTGAGAAACTACTCGTGGTGCCTCCCCCTGGGAAACAGTCCCACTCCTTGCAAACTTCAAAACTTGAGAGCCCTGTCAAATGTTCACCGATATCCCTGGGAAGTGACTGGTTCTTGGCGTAGTGTTTAATGCAGGCATTTCAATTATCGATCATTCACTTATGCGGTCTACAACTACCAACCTATTTTTTACAGCCTATGCTACCGACCTACCATCACAGAAGTATCTCTAATGGAGGTGTCTTTGTCATTTAGAAAAAATGCAACGCTGGCAAACTGGCTAGTAGTTACATTAACATGACAGGTTGATGAGGTCCATGTTTCACATTATGTTAACGTTAACTTGCGTTGCTTTATCACATCATACCGTTGCTTTATCACATCATATACTGTACTGACTGTCTAGTGTTATTAATCCCCATATACAGTCAATGGTTACTCCATGTTGAGATGGCATACATTAAGATTGAGATATTTGAAAACAGCAAAAACGAATAAAACCGAGTAAATCATGCATCGTCTGTTACGGGAGCTGTGTGCTAATCTTCACTTCAACGACTAACTTAGCCTCCCGTTAACGGTAACGTTAATGTAGCTACTAACGTTAGCATGTAATTCGCTGACCCGTATTTCTGTTTTTAGCTCATTAGTATTCACCATTAGCCTGACGTAGTCATACTCAATTCTAGTCAGAACTTCCCAGCCTCAAACGTTGTGGGCGGGACTAAGTTCGGAATGGCACCCAGGCTACAGTTCTATATATACAGTCTATGGCATACATGGGCAACATATGGCCCGCGGGCCACATCCGGCCCGTGGGCTTTCCCTGACCGGCCCGCGTAAGGTCCGTGAAAGAACAATAGTCAAGAGCCTAGCATAGAGATAATGCATGCAAATCAATATCGTTGTTTTTATTTTGAAAGCGACTGGTATTTGTACGCCCATACATTTGTGCATGGATGCATACGACATAAACACCTTCACTGATGTGCTGGTGAATAGAATTTATGCTTCTGCGTCGACACAATTTACGTCGGCGTAAACCTTTCAAAGTTTTGTGTCTCTTATGTCTGCGTCGTTCACCACCGCCAAGGTTGTTAGAAGGAACTCCTACTGCTGCTCGTTGGCGATACGAAGTGTTCATTTCAAAACGTTACTGGCAGATAGACAGTTTACAATCGGATAACCCCATAATTGTAACCAAAATATGTCTGAGTTTATTTGCAAAGCTTATGTTAGCGAACTAGTATGATGCTACTACCCACAGGTTGCTTGAAGCAGCTGGCTCAACACAGAGCGAGTTGACCAATCACAGTTATGTGCATAAAGTTAAAGCAAAAACATAGCCTACATTTTTAAAATAGTTTTCTTTGTGCATGTTGGTTAACTAATGACAGCCTACTATTGTCTGCTCCACATTTTCGTAGTCTAATTCTGCATAGAGTTAATTTAATGATGGTAATGATTTAATGATGAAATATTGCTGAGTGTTGATGAAATGGTGGCACAGGCCTATCGGTTGTACTGGCTCCTTCACATTTTCATGACCTAGCCTAATTATATAGATATTGTAGTACTTTTTTATATCAGTCTTTGAAAACTGAAAAAAATGTCAATGTCAAAAAATCATTTTCGAGAATGAGGATTAAATACTGGACATAGATTAAATATTGCTGTTTTTCCTTTTGTCTCCCTCACATTTTCATCTGTTCTTACGACTAGTAAACAAAACCATATGATTTACTTAATGTTATACAAGAACAGAATAGAATTGAACAGAATTGAGTTCAGACTTGAGTTCGGTATTTTGGGTCCGGCCCTCCTCAACAGTCCCAGTTTGTCATGTGGCCCCTTGGGGAAATTAGTTGCCCACCCCTGGTCTATGGTTACATCAATATGCTAACTGATTCCATCATCCCAACTGTAAAGATCCTAAGCTTCCCTAACCAGAAGCCATGGGTGGATAGAGAAGTGAGAACGGCATTAAAGACACGCACCATCACTTATAATGCTGGGCTTATTTCAGGGGATATGACGGATTACAAAGCAGCATCTTATAGTTTACGTAGAGCTATTAAAGATGCTAAGCGGCGCTATAGAGACAAAGTTGAAGCTGATTTCTTGGAGGGTGATCCAGTACGAGTGTGGAAAGGACTCCGAACCATCATTGGCTTTGAAAGAAAGTCCCCTCCTATGATGAATGTGAGTAAAGCCCTCCCTGATGAACTTAATGCTTTTTATGCTCGCTTTGACATGAAAAACACAGACTATCTTGCACTAGCTGCAGCATGTGAAGCAAATGAGGATGCACCTTTCTGTGTCTCTGAGGTCGATGTGAGCAATGCCTTTAGGATGGTTGTAGAAAAGCTGCTGGACCGGATGGAATTTCCAACAGGGTTTTGAAATCCTGCGCTGCTCAGTTAGCTCCTGTGTTCACTTATATCTTTAACACATCATTGGCTCAAGAGACAGTTCCTACTTGCCTCAAGCAGTCTGTTATTGTTCCAGTACCGAAAAACAAAAGTCCATCATGTCTGAATGACTACCGCCCAGTAGCCCTGACGTCTACAGTGATGAAGTGTTTTGAGAAGCTTGTGAAAAACATTATCTGCTCATCCCTCCCTGCCTCCTTCGACCCCCTCCAATTTGCTTACAGAGCCAACAGGTCTACACAGGATGCCATCTCAAACCTCATGCACACCACCTTAACTCACCTGGAGGAGGGGAATGGGAATGTGGGCAGTGGTAGTGTAGTGGTTAAGGAGCTGGGCTAGCGTGCAATAGCCTGAAAGTTGTCGGTTCAATTCCCGGCTTCCACCGTTGTGCCCTTGAGCAAGGCACTTAACCCCAAGTTGCTCCGGGGACAATGTAATCCCTTGTAATATAGCTGACATATGTAAGTCACTTTGGTCAAGAAGTGTCTGCTAAATGTAATGTAATGTACTAAAAGCCAAAAGCGATGAGCTCTCTTCAAATTATGTAGTTCAGCATTCAACACGATAGTACCTCTCACCTTGGTCACAAAGTTGAAGGCCTTAGGACTGAACACCACCCTGTGTCACTGGATATTTGACTTTCTCACCAACCGTTCACAAGTGGTTAGAGTGGGGGGTCTTCTGACACATTAACCATCAGCACTGGTATCAGCATACTAAAGGAACAACGGAAAAACAACATACGTGCAGATGATACATAAACGGACAATTATTCAGAAGCCCAGAAATTACACCCTGGCTTTTCTGACCACACAATCATGCCAAATTAAATTACACCTCCTAGCTCTCAGAACTAGCTCTCTTTTTTTTCTCTTTTTTTCTCTTGATTGCTTGTTTTCTTTGATTTTTCCTCTTGCTTTTTTTATTCAACCGTTTTTTTCTCTCTTTCTCTCTCTCTCTCTTAATGTACTACTCTCTGCATGTTGCCTGTTTATGTCCTGTCTCTTTGTCTGTCTTTGTCAATTTATGTAAAATCCCCTTGTTCAGTGTCTGTTTAGGCCTCTACTCCTCAGCACTCCTACCTCTCAGTTCAACCTCAAGGGAAAAGAATGGAAAACATGCTATGCAAGATATAACACACATGTATCCAACACTGATGTCCAAAAACACACACAACATATCCACTCAACTGAACCCCTCTAGGCATAAAAAAAAGGTTTGGTTCCTGTTGGTTGTCAGTTGAGGCCATGGGTCGGTAGGGAATTTCTTTTTTTCTTTTTTCCCCCCCCAGTCGTCCCCGTAAGGGATAGGTAGAAAATCAGTCCCTCCAGGATTTCACGAGGTTTTTTGAGACTGTTACGACCTAAAATGCCTGGATGGAAGTTGCGGTGTTTTTAGCTGTTTCTTGTGGAGAAATTGCGGGAGGAAGTGAAAATTGCAAAAATAGTTGCGATTTTTTTATTTTATTTTATTTTTTTAATTTAAGGCAATTAAGGTTAGTAAGACCAAAATCACACTGATAATCTTGATGCTTATTAAAAAAGGATAATCAAAGGTAAACAGTAAGGATTACAGAAAATCAAAGTAGGCCTACTTTATTTGTGAAAATGATTTGACTGAGGTACTGCACAAAGCGGTATAACCTTTCGTAGAACTGTCCAAAAAAGACAGTCACCTAAAGAGATGGCATCATGTCATATGTTTCTATACATTCATATATTTTGTAATTCATATTAAGTTCATATCTTTTTAATAATTCATAGTCTGTGGTCTGCATAATTACTAATAGCCAAGTAGGTGGTGTACGTCTAATTGACTGCCTGCCCCTTTAAGGACGTGAGAGTAGCCTAATTACATTTCTGAGTGGATTGGAAGGCTTGCATCTCACTGTGTTCGGCTAGGAGTGTAAATCACTTTTTGCATAGTGCATTACGATATGTGGATGCAATTGGGAATGTCTTCTATGTCATTAGTTAAAATAAATGTTAAAAAAACAACTCGAATGAAATCATTCTTGGATCATAGAAGAGGTAAATGTCTTGCAATTTTATTAATTTCTATGATTTTGGTAGCACTACTCAAACTAAGCCCACAAGCTAGCAAACATGACATAAGCTAAAAGGACATATCCAGGTAAACGTTTGCCAATGGGTTGCATAGCCTACTCAAATGTCAGTAAACCAAGTAGGCCTTAATTAACTTACTTTCATAGCCTAGGTAGGTTAGCAACACCAGGTTGAGAGATGCAAGTAAGCAGATCATTAACGTTAGCCTTCTATTTATTGTCATCAAAACTGTAGAGGAACGAACACGTTAGGGCAGTCTTTGGTGTCATATGCAGAAAGTGCAGAAGTAAGTGTGCCATCTGGCTCAATAGTCTGCGCGAGGGACCTTTTGGTAGGTGAAATTTCACGGTGAAACTACGATGATTGGTCAAATTTGCGAAAAAGTTGCGGTGTTTGGACAAAATTGCGAGTGCCTTGGTAAGTGACGAAAACAATCGTCTTCGTGAACAGCTGTGCATAGGCTACTTTGTAAAAGAGAGAATACGCTCATCCCTATACATAACGCAAGGGGTAATTAATGTAATTATAGTTCGCCTTTTATTTGTGGATTTATTTAATGTATTTAGTGTTATTTCTTCCCCAAGCTCATAAAATAAATTTGGGTCGCACATAAATTGACAGGGTCGGTCGGAAACCGGAACCCAAGAATTTCTTTTTTTTTATGCCCTATCTCTTCCTCTTCTCCCTCCCGCTCCCTTTATTTTTGCCATTGTAAATGTCCCCTAATCCAAATACACACACCAGCACACAATTCTGACATACACTCATGCTTCCACTTAAATTGATATGGAATATACGTGGCTTCCGTAATCAATCCAAAAGACTTAAAGTAATCAATCATCTGACAAAATTAAGTGCTGACATTTGCTTCCTACAAGAAACACATCTAACAGCCACAGAAATACAGCATCTTAAATTCGGTCAATTTGATAAAATATACTCTTCAACATACAACAGCAAACAAAGAGGTGTCTCAATTCTAATTAATAAAAACATTCAGTTCTCACTAAACCAATCCATCACAGACCCAGAAGGAAGATTCATCATAAACGCAGTTTTCAACCATACAACATTTACACTGGCAAACATTTATGGCCATTTATGGCTGGCAGTCACTAGCCTATTAGCTGATTTGATTTGCATTGAGCTGAATGAGCATCAAACCAGCTAATAGGCTAACTGAAATAACACCCATGCCAATCTCTAGGTATGGTGAAGGGTATGTGATGATGTGGGGCTATTTTAATTCCAAAGGCCAAGGTAACTTTATCAGGATGCACAGTATTCTGGATAACTGGCCTTTAAAAATAAAAATCTGCCTGTCTCTATGGGAATTTAACATAGGGGTGCCAATACTTATGACCCCTGTACTTTAAGGAAGAACATTTATTTATTTATGATGCATTATTCATTCACTAAGAAAATTGGTGTCCTTAAAGGTTAGATATTTCCTCATTTTTCACTTAAGGCATTAAGATCAATTTCCAAAGGATGATTTTATATTCCTCTTTTCAGTCAACTTTAGCATGGGTGCCAATACTTTTGGCCAGCACTGTATAAACAACATTTTTCGGAACTTTTACACCAACCTCTATTCCCACACCCACCAACCAACACAACTGGAAATAGACACCTTTCTAGACAATGTGACTTTACCCAAATTAACTATAGAACAAACCAACACTCTAGATGCACCTCTTAGCCTCAATGAACTCACCAAATCACTCAATAAAATTCCTAGTAACAAATCACCCGGGCCAGATGGACTCCCAGCCGAATTCTACAGACACTTTTGGAACATATTAGCACCACTATTCAACAGAGTAACTATAGAAATTAAATCCTCTTCCACCATACCCACACACATGAATACAGCAGCTATGACCTTATTGTTAAAACCAAACAAAGATCCATCTCTGCCCTCTAGCTACCGACCTCTCTCACTACTGAACACTGACTTGAAAATTATCACCAAAGCACTAGAGCTAGGAAATTATCACCAAAGCACAACCAGAATAGAAACAGTCACTCCCATACTCATTCATCCAGATCAGACAGGCTTCATTAAAAATAGACACGCCACAGATAACCTCCGCAGACTGTTCAACCTAATCAATATATCACAAGAATCACAACAGAAAACCATTATAATTTCACTTGATGCAGAAAAAGCTTTTGATAAGGTAAATTGGTCATTTTTATTCAACACTCTCCACAGGTTTGGCTTCGGAGAGTTGTTCATCCACTGGATTAAAACATTATACACATCACCAAGGGCCACAATCACCACTAACGGAATCACTTCAGAGTTTCGCACTGCACCAGGGCACCAGACAGGGATGCCCACTCTCGCCTTCCCTCTTTGCCATCTTCATTGAACCCCTTGCAGCCGCAATACGACAAAACCACATAATCAAAGGAATTCAGGCAGCAAACGGATAGGTCAGGATACTCAGGAGCTCAGGATACTTCCCCCCACTTTCAAACTGGCAATGTCAAATACCTAGGGATTCATATTTCCCCCAGACTGTCAGAGCTTTTTAGCCTCAACTATACTCCTCTCCTCAGGAAAATTGATTTCAAACACTCATTGGAAGAATAGCTGCCGTCAAAATGAAAATTCTCCCTCAGATTAACTACCTCTTCTCCATGATCCCCACTACTCCCACAGACAATTGGTTCAAAACTCTCAATTCATTAACAACGCAATTCTATTGGAAAAGAAAAAAACCCAGAATATCACTCTCAACACTGCAAAATAAAAAATCACATGGCGGCCTTGAGGCACCAAACTTCCATCACTACTTCCTGGCAAATCAGTTACAATACCTAGTTAAATGGATCAACATACAAAATCACGATTACCCATGGATTGAACTAGAACAAAACCAATGTACAGATATCAGAATAGCAGACCTCCCCTTCTACTCAGAATCAATAAAAAAATCCAACTTCTGCCAACGCATTACCGTCAATTCAACTCTGACAGCCTGGTGGAAAACAAACCAAATCACAAAATCATCACTAGCACTAAACAGGTACACCCCACTCTGGCACAATCCAGTGTTCACATTACAGAATAAACCTTTCCACTTCTCCACACGGGCACAAAAAGGAATCTCACATCTTCACCACATGTTTGACAACCACCAATTCATGTCATTCGATACACTGACACAGAAATTTGGTTGGGAGACAACAATTCCTTCAATATCAACAGCTTAAACTTTAAAATTAAAGATAAAACAAGCCTCACCAACAACACATTACAACCATCTGAACTTGTAGAAAAAATTATGAAGATTAATAACTTCAAAAAATTAACCTCCCAGCTATATACACTGATCACAAACCTAAAAACAACAATAACACTCCCAATAACTAAGTGGGAAAATGACTTGGCGTTCTCTCCCAACCCTGATTATTGGGAACAAATCTGCAATAACACATTTTCCATGACCACTAACACAAATTTACAGCTTATACAGTATAAAGTAATTCATAGATCTCACATCACTCAAAGTAAAATGTTTAAAATGGGCTTAACCAACACAGATATTTGTTCACAATGCACTTTAGGTAGCACAGACGACTATCTGCACACCATGTGGCTCTGTCAACCTGTCCACTCTTTTTGGTTCACAATCACGGAGGCACTATCTAACATCCTGGAATCCAGAATCCCATCATCTCCAACACTCTGTCTTCTTAATGACATTTCTGAAATCCACATTATGCAACACTTCAAAAAACCTTTTGCTAAGAAAGTAGTCCTCCAAAACTGGAAATCAAAGAAATCATGCCATATCAATCACTGGAAAAACTTAATCACAGAATATATTACAATAGAAAAACATCATGCACATAGAGAGAAGCAAATGTCAGCTTTTGAAAACACCTGGTCTCCCTTTCTATCATTTTTAAATTAAACAAAACCATAACCCCAAGCTCTCCCCCCTTTCCTTGCCCCCTTCTCTGTCTTTATCTATCTGTTTATTTGCTTGATTGGTTGATTGTTTGATTTATTTAAACTTATTTCCTCCTTTCCCCCCTACATTCACCACTTTACATATAGACACACACTAGCAACACCCAAACATAGCATGTTACCAAAGCCCTTTACCATGACCACTCACAGACCTTTCTATTCAATTACAAAGAACTGAGTCCCATCCTGTCAGCTCTGACATCATCCTGTCCCACTGTCTGTCTATGTGTCTGTCTATCTGTCTGTCTATCCGTCTCACTTGTCTACGTTACCTTATTGCGTTTCATGTGTTTTATGTTTCAATTCACGTGGTGCTATGATACGATTCCAGGGTCACATAAATGGTTGAGGTAGGACAATTGTATTTGCACTTGAAAAATATGTTACTTAAATAAAAATAAAGTTGTCCTCCGAAGAGGGGGGGGTGGTGGTGGGCCCAAAAAAAAAAACATCAGCACTGGTGCTCCCCAAGGCTGTGTTTTGAGTCCACTGCTGTACAACATCTACACGCATGACTGCAAAGCCAACAGTAGTCATACCTCCATCATCAAGTTTGCAGATGACACAGTGATCTTGGGCGTGATTAGTAACAACAATGAACAGCTCTACTTGGATCAGGTTGATGAGGTGGCACAGTGGTGTCAATCTAACAGCTTGACACTGAATGTCAATAAAACCAAGGAAATGGTAGTGGATTACAGAAGGCAGCAGCAAACCTACAGTTACACCCCACTAAAGATCAGCGGGCAACCTGTAGAGAGAGTCACAAGTTTTAAATACCTTGGTGTCCACATTACTGAAGACTTAACATGGACTGTTAACACTAAATATGTTCTGAAGAAGTCCAGACAACGACTCTACTTCCTTAGTCAGCTAAGGAAATTCAAAGTTTCTACATCCATCATGAATGCCTTCTACACTCACACGCGGTTGAGAGTGTTCTAACTGGTAGCATCATCACCTGGTATGGGAACTCCACAGAGATTGTAGTACTCTGCAGAGAGTAGTGCGCTCAGCTGAACGTATAAGAACTCAACTCCCTGCTCTACATGATCTCTATTCCAGAAGAGTACTCATAAGAGCCCAAAAGATTCTGAAGGACTCTTCTCATCCTAACAATGGATTATTCCTACCGCTGAAATCAAGAAGACGCCTATGTAGTCACAAAGCCAGAGAGACTCAGGAGAGGTTTTTATCCCCAAGCCATCCTAACTCTGAACTCACACTATACTGACTTTGCACACATTCACTCCTCAGCACTCTCAAACATTTCCCAACCCTGAACTCACACTGTACTGACTTTGCACTCATTCACTCCTCAGCACTCATAACCCCCCCCACACACACACACCTACATGACTTTTAGCACTTTTACATCCCTCTCCCTATGCTACAGACCTTTTATTTATTATTTCATCACACGTCAAAACATTGATTTCTCCTCCATCTATCTACCCATGTCCTTGATTGCCTAGCCTTTCTGCCCCCCCCCCCCCCCCCCCCCCAATCCCCGATCCCCAACACACACACAAAAAACACAGACACTTACATCATCACGGTCATCACCTCACATACATACAGCACACTGCTTGCTACAGTAAGCCTCCTCTACATACTTGCTGCACACTGCCCCCCCCCCCCCCCTTCCCTACATACACTGCACATTGTCTTCAGGATCTTCTCCAACACACATCCTCTACATACTTACAGCACACTGCCCCCACCTACCCACACACACACTACACACACACACACACACAGTCACTGCTCCACTCCCCTCCCGCCCACACACAAATCTTCACTGTCATCACTCACATACATCATACATACAGTACTCTGCTTGGAATAGTAAGTCCCTCCCCCCCCCCCTCTCCGCTACATACACAGCACATTATTCATCAGGAAGCTTCTCCAACACACATCCCCAACATACTTACAGCACACTGCCCCCCCTCCCCAATACACAGCACATTGTCTCATGAGGAAGCTTCTCCAACACACATATTGCACACTGCCCTCTCCCCACATACACAGCACACTATCCCATCTCCCTTGTCATCCCCCCAACACACACACCAAGACCCCTGGCAGTTGGGTTAGCCCCTTGAGCCGTGGATCTGCCCAAGGTTTCTTCCTTGGTAAGGGAGTTTTTCCTTGCCCCTGTTGCTCTTGGGTGCTCCTTGTTGGTGCCCCCCCCCCAATCCCAATCCTCCCCCACCTTTCTTATGCAGCCCTTGCCACTTAATCTACTAAACCCCTCTTCTACTGCACTTTTTACCCCCCTCCCGCCCATAAATGCACAAATAGGCTGACACCAGACATAATTTCACTGCATTTCTTACATCCAGTAACTATATGCATGTGACAATAAACTTTCTTGTATCCTTGTATGAACTAGATGTACCGCATAGCGGTACAAAATATGACTGCCGCTCAGTCCTGTACATCCGTTCCGCGAAAATAAATGGCACTTCAATTTGTCTCCATCTTTTACTCCATCCCCCACTCTTGAAACTTTTGTGTATGCTTGTTTGGCATGCCTGAGTGTGTGTGTGTGTGTGTGCGGCTGCACAGAAAGTAGCCTACTGGTGCTGAAAAGGTGAATAGATTGTAGAATAGCCAAAGAAGATGTAGCATTGTTATAAAACCTTTAAAATCTCTAAACAATCACAAGTAGGGCAGTTCATCACAGTTCATCCATTGCAACTGGATTGATGAAAGGTAATTTACACCTGTAGGCTACATTGTATTTGGGGAAAGCAAAAGGTATCAGCATAATGTTATTTATTTATTTATTTTTATTTATTTGTATTTTATTAATTAATTAATAAACAAAAACATCATGTCAGTTCCATGCCGTTTTCAACAGCTATCAAAAACAAAGGTCATTTTGGATGGATGGATTTTTTGTGAATGTTTCTTCTTCTACATAAGATTTTAGTCATCTTTAGTTCATGTGCTACTTTATTGTCAATGCACAAATTAAGTAACAGTAGTCTGAAACGTTATTGTTAATGCACAAATTAAGTAACAGTAGTCTGAAACGAAATGCTGTTTGACATCTAACCAATGGTGCAAATAACTGACATGTCCAAATGGGCCTTGATGAAATGCGTCGCTAGACTGTTCATACACATTTTAACGGGCCAAAGTTGAGCTGTTGTCCGTTATTGTTCGTGCAAATATAGGCTGATTCATGTTCCCTTGCATTGTTTAACTGAGGTCCATGGCTAGTCTGGCTTTCACCAGACCAAGCTCAATCTTTTAAGAAATCAAAAAATAAATAGCGGGCAGATCAGGCTGGGTTCACCCAGCCTAGTCCATAGGCACCCGATATTGTTTAATTTTCCGATTGAGATATCCACGCTCTGGCTATTCTAAATGCAAAAATCAGGGATGGATTACTGCACGGGCCTACCGGGCCCAGGCCCAGGGGCCCAAGGGGTCCGGGGGCCCTGAAGCCGATAGATAGATAGATAGATAGATAGATAGATAGATAGATAGATACTTTATTGATCCTCAAGGGGAAATTCAAGCCCAAGCCTTTGCATGGAATCATTGCCTGAAATATCAACAAATCAGGATGTAGGCTATGAATCTGATTGAATTTAGTATTGCCCATCCCCAAAATGCACCAGAATACAGGAATCACATCAAACAAATTAAAAAAATTCTGTGGGAGGACCCCCAACCCCCCCCCTTCCACATATGCGCCAATTAGTGGAGGGCCCTTAATACATCTGGGCCCAGGGGCCCGAAAGTTCATAATCCGTCCATGGCAAAAATGCATCAGGGAGTTATGACAAAACTGTAACTAACAAACTAGATCCTAATAGAAAGCTGTTAGCTTCCCTAAGCTACAGGTAAGCTTATATGGTAGGCCTATTTACAACATAAATTGTCAATAGGCTATGCTGGCGACACAAATAAAATCTCCTTTGGAAACCAATGGCTTACGCCTTACAGTATCAAGCGGACTTAAACTGCCATATCGTGGCGAAAAGTTGTAATAACATTCACGCAGCTCCATGAGTCAAGGAAAGCGCGAATGAAGTAGCCACTTCTAAATGGGACCCACTACACAGTAGTTTAAGGTGTGTTGCTAAAGCAGCCATAATGAAATGAAGGTGTCATTGTTTGGATACTTCACACACACGTGCTTTTTAATTTCACAGACTACAACTACCAAGCTGGAATCAAAGCACATCGATTCCCCTCTCACACCCTGCACGCACTTAAAACAAATAAACAGGCGTCTCAGTCTCACGCATATAGGCAAAACTGTATCAGACCGGTGTAACGTTGGTAAATCTTCCATTGCACAGAATGATTTTTGTAGCACGTGCAACCAATGACAGTCGAAAGATACAATTACAGTGTTGCTTCAAATTGCTTGGTGCAATCAATCAAATTGGCCTCCATCACTCAACCAACGCTAACGGTAACATTACCTAGGTCCTTATTGATATTATAAGATTAACGTACCTGCAGTAAAAACCAAGCATGTCCGATAAACATCCACAGATTTATTTTGGCTTCAAAAAGAAATGGGAATTACAATTCATGTGAACATCATCATATCCTTATTAGACGTTCTCTGCGGTAAACTACAGTCCTTGTAGGAAACGTCCATTGTTTTTCCAACCCACTTTTAACTTCCAACAAAATTACGTCTCACTGCAACGATGCGCCATCTAGTGGACAAACGACTACTTATCGCCAAAACTGGAAATGCAGCCATGATGATGATGAATATTTGGCTTTCTTTTAATCCTACTGAATTTCTAGTTATGTTTCGGCCGTTCTAATACCGATAGTATGTGGGTGCCTGTGTGCATGTGTATATGTGTGCACCGCCATCTACAGGCCAATGAGTGTACAGTCACTAAATGTACACATAACCTAATTTTAGACCCCCCCCATGGATGAAATTCTACGAAACTTGGCATACCCCCAGAGAATGCCAGGTCAATCATACACATACAATTTGGTGCAGTTCTGAACATCTTAACTGAAGATGGGGGCGATTAAAGCAGAATAATATTGCATTTTTTACCGGGGGGGGTGCAAATCACAAATGAGTGATTATGGACCAGGTTGATGTGGGCCCTTCAGACCAACATACCATAACAGATTCTTCATCCTCGGTGCCACGGTTCAGGTAGTTATTTAGGAAAAACTGCTTTTTTTGCGGTTCGGGGGGCCCAGCACGGGGGGGAGGGGGGGGAGTGGCCCCCGGGGACGAAGCGAAATTTTTCCGTAAAAGTCTAGTGGGGCTACATACCCACCAAATGTGTGCACCGGTGTTTCGGTGTCCCGGGTATCGTTGACCAAAAATTCAGGAAGTAGATGACTGGGGAAAAAAAAAAAAAACTTTGACAATCATTATATGACCGCTTCGCTAGCGGCGGTCATAATGGCACTTTTACTTGGGTGTGCTGCCAGTGTAGCCTGTAAAAAGACAATAGTCTGCTCCACAATGTTGTGCTACAGTTGGGCATCCAGTGTAGCCCAGCTGTCAGCCCTTTCCGCATCAGTATTTGAAATGATTCACCCTTACTCTGAAGTATCACTTCATCATCAATAAATGCCCCCAAATGGCTGTATTATGTCTAATCTGCATTTTGGGAAGCAGACATTACTTATACCCTCTCTCTTTGGTAGTGTATAATCTGATGGCAGTATGATTCACTGAATTGTTTTAATTTACAATTTAATTGTTTACCTCCACCACTTAGATTTGGTTACATAGTTTAAGATGTTATGTCTTGTGGATATGTGTATGATGATGGTGTGCAACTTTAACTGGTTAACTATTTCCCACAGGTTACCTAGTAGGCAGTGAAAACTACTTTACCCATCAACGCTGCTACCCTATTTCTAAGTTGAATCTGACACGCTGTGCCCTGGACCTGCGTGAAGGGGAGGAGGTTGCTGCAGAATACAATGGGAGCTATTCTACCGAGATTTTCACACAGAAAGCCTCCGATCTTATTGGCAAACATGATCAAAACAAGGTATTGAACAGTCAGCTTTTACTACTCTCTTTGAGTGTACATTTCACAATATCATAATTAAAGTTCCTGCACCAGAGATTGCTTGCTGAATGGCACAGCCAGTATTTTATACATTGTGAGCAGCTCATTAGTACCCTATAGATACTTACTTTGAGCTCTCTTGTAAGATTATTTGACTTAAAATAAGTCAAAATCTTCTTAAATTAAGACATACAAACAAGTAAATGTATCTTCCAGTGGAGTAAGTAAGAATAAGATTGAAAATTTAAGGTAAATTTACTTACTCCACTGGCAAATCTTAATTTAAGAAGATTTTGACTTATTTTAAGTCAAATCTTACAAGAAAGCTCAAAGTGTAAGTATCTTTATACTAAAAATAATACTAACTAGATTTTTTTATCTTAATATAAGATTATAACACTTAGATATAATTTTTTGCAGTGAGGCTATTAAATCTGTCAAAACCTCCAAGGACAAATAGTTTGAGTATTTTAAATGGAGCAGAACTTATGTCTCTGCTTGTTCAAATCTTATTATGTGTTTTATTGTTTCATGTTCACTAAACTTTTGATTCCTTTTAATGTTGTCATTGGTTGACTCCATTCAACTGCGCTTGTGATTGAATTATACTGTTCAGTTGTGACTCCGCAAATTACATTAGAGCAATGGTTCTCAAACTTTTTCTGGCATTCCTCACTTTGGACAAGGGGGTACTTCCAAGCCCCACCTCTATTGCCCCAACATAATAGGCCAAGCTTAAAATTCTACAAACACACACGTTAGTTGTTCAGAAAAAATAACACAAAAATAGGGCAAATAAGAGTGCAATGGTGTTATCACTTCAAAAGGAATAGCAATTGCAACAATGTTATCACTTAAATGCACTTTGCAATCTGCAAAAAAGAGAAAATGCATTTGGCAAGATACTGTAGATGAGCAAGTGAATGTCTGATGCAGTTTCAGAGACCTGCCTGACACGCACGTTGGAGATAACCCCTGAGGCAAAGAAGGTGTTTCTTTGTCGAAGAAAGTGGGATGCAATATAAGTTAAGTTTAAGTTATACTGTATAGTCCTGTAGGAAGTTCCTATAGGAAATGTGTTCTCTGCGCCTTAAATTGGATAAAATGCAGGAATTTGCTAGGATCTCAAAACCGGATTATAAACATGCTTTTTATAACGTGATCCCTTTGACCCAGAAGTATGTGCTTGATATCACTGCAAAACTCTCCTTCTGCTCTTTCATCTGATATATGTGCCATATCTATGCGATCACAGGTTTGCGTTATTAAAATGCGGGTTCGAGTTATTAAAACCAGAGTAAGATTGTAACTACAGACAACCGACAAACAAGTGGCGAGTCTCGTTGGAAAGACACTTGTGCTCTTTAATGTGATAAAGTGTCATCTCGCTGCGACAAATAGTTCAGGAGCAATTTGACAGAGAAGGAGGGATATGAATTTTGACCAAGGCTTTGAACCGGTTCACGGAACGAAAACCAGAAACTTTTGATGTTTTGCTAGGAACAGAAATGAAACCAGAAACTTTAAAAAATGTTATGTTCCTGAACAGAATCTAAAATAATGGTAACCGGTTAATACCGTTATTTTTTCGTTCTTTGACAAGATTTCTGTGCAATATGACTTGGTGAGGTTCACTTCCCGTCGTTTACTCATCGGGATAAATGTAATAGAGAAGCTTGGCGCCAACAAGTAGCCTAATCAAGATCGTATCCCAAGCTGTAGCTGGTCTCTCAAGCTCAATCATAAGAGGTAAATATTGTACCAAGTATTGCACAAATGTTTGGTTTTAAATATGAATTCTATCTATTTAGATAGGCTATGAATTTCCAATGCATTGTTGTAAAAATCTGCTGGGTCAAGCTAATGAAAATACAGCTAAATATAGCTAAATAATGTTGGACAGCTAGCATTGACAGTACCTTGCCAATAAATGACATGGCAGAAATTTTCCTTGTCTTAATTCATGTATAATACTGAAAAGAATGAAGGCATGTCAGAATTATAGTCATGTCGCATAATGTAGCCTATAGTGCTTTTTTTAATGTTTGATGATGAGATAGAGATAGAGAATAGACAATTATGTAGATTAATAATATAATTTTAAAGTCCTAATGATCAGCCTACTTATTTGTATGTCCCGCAGCTGACATGGAACATTATTAACCAGTTTGGGAACTTAATTTTTTTGTTCTAACCGGTTCAGGAACGTAAATTTTAGGGTTGAACCGAAAACTGGAAACGTTAAAATACTGTTTCTGTTTGGAATTCTGGGTCAAAGCCCTGATTTTGACGCACAGTGGGTCAATGCATGGATCTATTCTAGTTGTAAGTTCAATGCAAAAACCACATTGGAGGAAGTGAAAAGGAGAAAGGAAACTTTGGTGCGAGAAAGGCATGTGTGGGGCCTGTACCGTTAACTACCGCCATTTAATTTTTTAAAATCTCATTTGAGGAAGCATAGTTCACATTTAAAATCACATTGGAGGAAGCATACTGTAGTTCACATGCGTGAAATTTATCAATTGTGTGAGTCCAGCCCTGTTTTTGGTAGTCATAAGTAGCATTATGTGTGATTAAGTGGAATGACGCAGGAAAAAAGTATTGAACACGCTATTAAAAAGCAGTACACCAAGGCAAGGAAATGCAAGGAACAAACTGGAATATGTAATTAGTTAGAGAGTAGTTAAGTATCCTTCCTATCTGTGCAAATGAATATAAGCTGGGTTAGTACATATTGATGGGCTATAAAATGTTTTTCGTCACCAAGGTGTCACACAAGAAACATCTCATGATGGGTAAAAGCAAAGAGACATATTGTTGCAAAACATATTGATGGACCTGGTTACAGATGCATTTGAAAACTTCAGAATCTTCCAACAAGCAGCATTGGGTCCATTATCTGTGAAAGGAACATCACTGCATCATCAACCGGCCATGCACACACAGGAGCTCCTCGCAAGATTTCTTACCAGGGAATCAGGAGGATAGTCAGAAGAGTAGCTTAAGAGCCAATGACCTTTTGGTGAAACCTCCAGAAAGACTTGGAGGCAGCAGGTACAGTGTTACAGAGAAAATCATAGGGAATGCACTCCACCTCTATGGCCTCTATGCATGCTAACCCCGCATTACTGAGGAAAAACATGTAGAAGCTAGTTTAAAGTTTGCCACACAACATTTGGACATCCTATGAAATTTTTGGATGTCATATTACACATGTTTGGAGGAGAAATGCCACTGTACATCACCCTAAATATACCATACTAACAGTGAGGTTTGGAGGTGGAGGCATCATGGTGTGGGGCTGTTTTTCATCTCACGGTACTGTAGTCTTCATACAGTTGATGGAATGAAGAATGGAGCCATTTTTTCCGGGAGAATCAGGATAACAAGCCAAAGCATACAGCAAAAATAATCCATCAGAGAAAATGTGAAAAATTCAATTTAAATATTATGGGGTGTAATTTCCAACGAATAATGAAATTTTAGCAATAGGGAGCATTTGTGCTGAAACAGCAGAAAATGAAATATAAGCTAAAGATTTTAAAAATTAAAAATTGTTCACATTTTCTATGATGGATTTTTTTCAAAGATGGTGTCATATGAAAGAGGAGGGTCTCTAGTATCCATATGTGTTGTAATTCCCAACGGCAAAAGAAATTGCAATATTGAGCATTTTGAGTGCTGAAAATGTAGTGAAAAAACAAAAACATGGACCTTTTCAATTGAATTTTTTGGGTCATTTTCTCCAATGGATTTTTTCATGCGTGGTGTCATATGAAAGAGGTGGAATTTTCCATGCCAAATTGGTTTTGAGCGATAGGGACCAATTGCAGTGCTGAAAATAGGCCAAAAAGGGAATAATGACTTGAATTGGGTTTTTTTTGCCCTATATTCTCAGATTTTTCGCCAAATGAATTACACATGATTGGGAATAGTTTGAAATCATACTTTATGGTAAATATGGAAAAAAATACAAGCCATCAATCATTTCACTTTGATAATACACTATTCCAGATGTAAATATGTATGCACCAAGACTAAAACAAATTAATTGAATGAATTTCAAGACAATAACTTGTATCATTTCCCTTTGTGAAGATAATACTACAGTGACCTGAGGCCTGGCGGAACAACAATGTCACGTATGCCATCGTTCACGCTCACGATCAGATGTACTGTATCAATAATGAAATGAACATGTGCAACTTCAACAATGCCAACTTCATGTCTGGCGTATGCACTTTTCCAATGTGTATCGTCAGTTGATGACACTTGGAGGCAATGCAGCGCAACAACATTAGTTGATCATGAGTCTAGGCCTTTATTTGCACAGTATATTGTGAAATGTGGGTTTGACACTTTGAGATATCTAAATAAATGGATATACAACATGCACAAATGCTGCTGGCTATGCATTACAGCATCTATAATGACAGCTCTGTAGCCTTATTAGAGAATATCAAGAATTAAAAGGAAATGTGAAGCCTGTTTAAATACAGCACTGATATGTAGTTCCATGATTGTTGATGACTGGCTTATCAATCTTTTCAGATTTTGAAGAGCTATCCTCAAAATCTGTGATGAATGGGGTCGGCTTCATGCATTTGCCCATGCCTTGAACATTTCCTGGGATGTTTTTCCCCTCATGTCTGTTTGTTTTGATTTAAAAACATGCCTTGGGTTCTTAAGTACTGTACTTACCATAAGGGATTTCTTGTCAACAGAGTATTCCAGTGGGAACGGGTATTCGACTCGATGGGACGGGATCAGCTAAGTGTATTTATACTTAGGATGTACATTAGAGCTAATAAGCACGAGTTACAGCTATTTTCCTCAGTGTGATTGACTGCATACTTTGACTTCCCTAAGAGTAGTTCAGTAAAAAAATCAGTATTTACATTAAATGTTCACCAGAGATTAGTATTAGCCCAGGCAATATAGGCTACATATAGACATAAGCTAAGCAAGTTGTGTGCAAGATCTGCTCCACTGAAATCCAATAAAAAAAATGGACAGACAACCAATCTGCGGAATATTCTACATTGCCAGCTTTCGCTGGGCCTAGCAAAAAAGCTACTACTACTACTATCGCGGTCACTCATCTATAATCTTCAGTAGTCTGTACCTCATACACAATACATCTCACACCACATTATTACCGGCCATGGCGACTATGAGCAGGAGGAGTGGAAAGTGAAAAAATGGGACTATCCAGTCCAGGCTACTGCAGGCAGGGCGCAACAGCACAGCTAACAACTTTTACAGATAACAAATCCCAATTTCCACTCTGCTGGCTGCTGTCTGGGGCTTTTGCCAAAAGCCCGAAATACAAGCCATAGTGAAAGATGGAGGTATTCTGATCCTATAAATCTAACGAAAGAAATGGTTTCTTTTAACATGGTGGAGAATAGTGCATTTGGCACTTCAGTGCTGTAGCCTCTAAAAATATTTGAGCTATATGTGTCAGCAAGAATTTCCACTAGTTGTAGCAATAACAATAATTCTGTCTGTCAGACTATTTAAGTTAAAACATTAAATATTTTGGCAACACTTTATATTAAGACTAACATGTATATTAGTAGCATACTATCCATTTGTTAGTCATTATAAGTCACTAACTAATACCTTATTCTGCAAGACCTTATTCTACCCTTACTAGACCCTTAATTAAGAATTTCCCCGATGTAAGCTCCTAATTACTCCTTATTCATAGTTATTAAGTGTGCTTGCAAAGCATCACACTTATTGTTCTTCTTAAGTTTTCTTATTATTAATATTATTATTATTCCCGTCTTCCTAATTTTTTTCCAGCTCCTGTGCCTAGGCCCTTTGAGACAGAGACACCGTTCCAACTTTAAAACGTCCGGGCAGTACCGGTGTAACTTGCTCAAGAAGATGACGTCAAGTGGGCGTGTCGTTCGTCCGCCATATTGGATTAAATAGAAAGCGAAACTAAATTTTCACAGGTCACAAATTTGGTCCGAACGCCACGAAACTTGACGTACATTATCATTGGACCAAGCCTCACAAAAGTTACTAGAAGGATTTTTGATTTTTGAAAGCGTTTGCCCGTCACAGCCAAACGAAATCGGCGGCGAAGCTCCGAAACAGGAAGTCGTCCATATCACAGGAACACTGTCACATATCAATACCAAATTTTGTATGTGAACTAGGGACTCCAGTGTGAGGGTGCATAAGCTAAAAAAAAAAAAAGAAATATTCCAAAAGTTTCCATCATTTGGCAAACCACCCATCCATATTTGGCAAATGTCATGATGGGAGAGTATTATTAAAAATGTTACGAGTATGCAAATTCATATGTTTACGGGAAATTAGGTTTTACTGGGTTGTTTTGTTGTAAAGACATGCAAGGCATTCTGGGCCATGTAATAGACAAACAGTGGTCGGCAGCGTGAATAGGTGTTTCTGTAAACCTAGGGACAATAAACAGCTATCTCTGTTACAAAAACGAGCTGGTAATCGCTCATTGAAGAGGGAACAATGATAAAAATATTGTTTTCCTAAAAGCATGGTGTTGACAAAAGAATAAGCAGGAAATGCCACGTTAATCTTAAATAGCCTACATCTGAACACTAGGTGGCAACGTTGTATTACATTTCACTAAATGCGGTGGAATTAGTAGGAAGGAAGGTGCAAATATTATGTAATTTATCATGGGAAATTATTGGAAATGTTATTTTTTGTTTATTCTAATTGCAAACCACACACATCCATTCGTAATCACACGTACACATTTAATACTGGAAGACTCATTTCGTTTATTTGATTTTGCCTAGCAACGGGAACAGACTTCAGAGCAAAGATTCTAGAACAGAGCTTCAGAGAAACACGTTTTGAGTTCGTGGCCAAGTACCTAAAATATCGGTTTCCATGTGTATGTGCTAGATGGTGTGCTTCCTTTATGAAAGTAAGTGTTTTATAGAGTTACAGACATAATGAGTCATGTTGTAGTGGTCCACATAAATGTGCCCCTTCTGTTATTAGAATGCTAAGCGGAGATTTATCATTCATTTCTTGTGTGGCTAGAAGCTAGCTAGCTAGGTCATAGGGAGGAGATGTTGCTGTAACGTTATGGGATTTATGTTGCTTAGCGTAATGCCATGGTCATTTGATATGAGATGCTTGTACTCGTAACTTCGTCACTCGTAACTTTAGGACTATTTTTTTTTTACTAACAGTAATTCAGGAAGCATTTTAAGTAGCGCCTGAGTCTGTGACAGCTTAAGCGAGGACTCCTAATAAGACCGATTCACAAACAATGTTTTGTGGTGGCATTTCATGTCGCGATGTTTTGAAATGCGTCTAACAATCACGAGGGAACAATTTTGCATTGTAGGCATAACTAAGGGATGCAGTAACACCACCAACAACAACCAAAACTAGCCTACTCATTGTTTACATGTACATTAAATGTAACGTTTCATTGTGAATCAAATTAAAAGATTCTCCTCTTTGCAAACGTTGGCATAGGCATATGGTGACAGATTAATTACAGTGCATGAAAATGCACTGTACTGTTCTTCCTAGGCAACAACTTATTACAGTGCATGAAAATGCACTGTACTGTTATTCCAAGGCTTTTTACAGTGCATGAAAATGCACTGTACTGTTCTTCCTAGGCTTCTTATTACAGTGCATGAAAATGCACTGTACTGTTCTTCCTAGGCTTCTTCTTATTACAGTGCATGAAAATGCACTGTACTGTTCTTCCTAGGCTTCTTATTACAGTGCATGAAAATGCACTGTACTGTTCTTCCTAGGCTTCTTATTCTTATTACAGTGCATGAAAATGCACTGTACTGTTCTTCCTAGGCTTCTTATTATAGTGCATGAAAATGCACTATACTGTTCTTCCAAGGCTTCTTATTCTTCTTCTTCTAACGCGTTTAATGCAGCTTCAACCGTTTAACGTAGAAAGTTCATTCAAACATTGTCACATAGGTCTTACTTAGGACAAGAGTGCTATGTATTTTTCAGCTTTGTAACTTTTATACTTTTTAAACTATTAATTAAAAACTATCAAAATTTCCCCATTGACTTAACATTGCCCTTTATGACATCACAGCAATTAGAATCCTATGGCAGGTGTTCAGGCCACCTGGCCCAACTGCCAGTCTCAGGCTTTAAGCATACAAACTGGCCCTATTAAGACTACACATCCTTTTCAACTGGTTCCTCTGCCAAAAACTGTTTCAAAATAAAAGTCCTCACTACAATATTTCACTGTTAAACAATTTAACCCTTTAAACTACTGAACTTTTTAACTGTTCAGCCATTGTAACTGTTACTTGTCATCAACTATGACTCCTACCCACTGTAGCTAGTTAGCATGGTTAGCATAGTTAGCATGTTAGCATTGCTAACATTGTTAGCATTTTTAGCATAACTTCTAAAAATGATTAGCTAGGTAAGCTAAGTCACATGGTTAACATAGTTAGCATGTTAGCATTGCTAACATGCTAGTTAGCATAACTACTAAAAATGAAAACATTAACTTGGTTAACATTATTATCTTTGATAACATAGTTAGCATAACTGCTAGCAAACATTAGAGCCATTCCAACTGTCAGTTATCGTCACTTACCTACCTAAATTATTTAACCATTTAAATTATCCACCTATTTAACCGTTCAATCATTCCAACTATATTAAACCTTATCTACCAAGCAAATAATTTAACTATATAAACTATCCCCCTATTTAACTGCTCAGTCATTCCAACTATATTAAACCTCATCTACCTAGTTCAGTCATTCCAACTATATTAAACATCATCTACCTAGTTCAGTCATTCCAACTATATTAAACCTCATCTACCTAGCAAATAATTTAACGTTTTAAACTATCCACCTATTTAACTGCTCAGTCATTCCAACTATATTAAACATCATCTACCTAGTTCAGTCATTCCAACTATATTAAACCTCATCTACCTAGTTCAGTCATTCCAACTATATTAAATCTCATTATGTTGGTTGCCAATTAGCACATCATCTGTTTTAAAAATATATTTCACACCATATGTTTTGCATTTTCATGCACTGGTAATTCCCTGGAATTGCGTTTTCTAGTTATTATTATTATTCCGCTTACCACTTTTTCCGTACGCTATTTCTCTTGAACAGTTTAACTTAGAAACTTCATTCAAACTTTGTAACATAGGTATTCAAACGGACGAAGCTGCTATGTCTTTTCAACTTTGAAACTTTTATACTTTTAAAGACTATTAAAGACTTTTATACTTTTAAAAACTATTAAAGAAAAACTTTTTAAAAATCCCCATAGACTTAACATTGCCGATTATGACATCATAATACGGCCGTTAAGCAATTAGAATCCTATGGCAGGTGTTCAGGCCACCTGGATCAACTGCCAGTCTCAGGCTTTAAGCATACAAACTGGCCCTATTAAGACTACACATCCTGTTCAACTGCTTCCTCTGCCAAAAACTGTTTCAAAATAAAAGTCCTCACTACAACATTTCACTGTTAAACAATTTAACCCTTTAAACTACTGAACTTTTTAACTGTTCAGCCATTGTAACTGTTACTTGTCATCAACTATGACTCCTACCCACTGTAGCTAGTTAGCATGTTAGCATTGTTAGCATTTTTAGAAAAACTGCTAAAAATGATTAGCTAAGTTAGCTAAGTAACATGGTTAGCATAGTTAGCATGTTAACATTGTTAACATGCTAGTTAGCATTTTTAGCAAAATTGCTAAAAATTATTAGCTAAGTTAGCTAAGTCAAGTCAAGTCAAGTCGGCTTTTATTGTCAATTTCTTTACATGCACTGGTCATACAAAGAATTGAAATTTCGTTTCTTACTCTCCCATGCAGACATAGACATGCTTTAAATACAGACATAGACATACTATGGACATAGCCATAGACAATAAACATTAAATTAAAGTGCAAGACTGAAATATAGAACATGTATGTATCAAAATAGAAATATAGGACATATATTAAAAAAAAAATAGAGGTAGTTGTGTTGTATATTTCTATAGTCTTAACAGTTACATGAAGTAACTGGGGGGGGGGGGGGGGGGGGGGTTTGGTAGACAGGATCCTAGTTTCCTGGTTGGCTGGTGGGTGGGGGGGGCTGTCAGTGATGGGAGAGTGGGTAGAGTGTTCAGCATCCTGATTGCTTGGTGGATGAAGCTACTTGCCAGTCTGGTGGTGCGGGAGCGGAGGCTCCTGTACCGCTTTCCAGAGGGCAGGAGGCTGAACAGTTCGTGTGCAGGGTGGGTTGTATCCTTGACAATCATTAGTGCTTTGCGGGTGAGGCGGGTGGTGTAAATGTCCTGCAGGGAGGGGAGTGGCTCCAATGATCCTCTTAGCTGTGTTAACAGTGCGC
The DNA here is from genome assembly GCF_018492685.1 of Alosa sapidissima. Lineage (NCBI taxonomy): Eukaryota > Metazoa > Chordata > Actinopteri > Clupeiformes > Clupeidae > Alosa > Alosa sapidissima. The sequence continues at coordinate 1,453,319 of NC_055969.1, read as the reverse complement.
TGGAGGGTCTTCCTGTTCTGATCTGTGCAGCTTCCGCCCCACACTGTGATGCTGCTGGAGACGATGCTCTCGATGGTCCCTCTGTAGAATGTAGTCATGACAGGAGGCGTGGCACTTGCCTTCTTCAATTTGCGCAAGAAGTAGAGGCGCTGCTGGGCTTTCTTCGCCAGTGATGCTGTGTTGGTGGTCCAGGAGAGGTCGTCGCTGATGTGCACCCCCAGAAATTTTGTGCTGCTCACTCTCTCCACAGCATCTCCGTCGATGGACAGTGGTGGCAGTTGTTTGTGGCCTCTCTGAAAGTTGACAACAATCTCCTTGGTCTTGCTGACATTTAGCAGGAGGTTGTTGTCTTTGCACCATTTAGCCAGCAGGTCTGCTTCTTCTCTGTAGAGTAACATGGTTAGTATAGTTAGCATGTTAGCATGCTAGTTAACATAGTTATCATAACTACTAAAATGATTAGCTAGGTTAGCTAAGTCACATGGTTAATATAGTTAGCATGTTAGCATGCTAGTTAGCATAACTACTAAAAATGATTAGCTAGGTTAGCTAAATCACATGGTTAGTATAGTTAGCATGTTAGCATGCTAGTTAGCATAACTACTAAAATGATTAGCTAGGTTATCTAAGTCACATGGTTAGTATAGTTAGCATGTTAGTTAGCATAGTTAACATAACTACTAAAAATGATAAGCTAGGTTAGCTAAGTCACATGGTTAATATAGTTAGCATGTTAGCATTGCTAACATAGTTAGCATTGCTAGCACTGCTATAAAACATTAGCTAAGTAGCATGGTTAGCATAGTTAAAAATCTTAGCCTAACTGCTAGCAAACAGAGCCATTCCAACTTTCAGTTATCGCCAAATATCTACTTATACACAGCCATTAAACTATTTGAATATCAACATTCATTAAACTGCTAGAAAACATTAGCTAAGTAGCATGGTTAGCATGTTAGCATTGCTAGCACTGCTATAAAACATTAGCTAAGTAGCATGGTTAGCATAGTTAAAAATATTAGCATAACTGCTAGCAAACTATAGAGCCATTCCAACTTTCGTCAAATTATCGTCAAATATCTACCTATACACATTCATTAAACTTCCAGTCTGTCAACAACTTTTAAACTATTTACCTTCAACTTTTAAACGGTCTACTTTTAAACTATCTATTAAACTAGCTGTCTATCAACAACTTTTAAACTATCTACTGGCTATCAACAACTTTTAAACTATCTACATTCAGCTTTTAAACAGTCTACTTTTAAACTATCAACTTTTATTAAGCTATGCAGCCACCATGTCTATCCGATACATGATATTTTACATCACAACTGGTAATTCCTTGGAATTGCATTTCTAGTTTAATAATGTTGCTGCGTGAATCACGGTAAGCGCGAATGAAGTGGCCACTTCTTAATGGGACTCACTGTATGGAAGTAGGCTAAGTAAAATAGAGATGTTTAAAATAAGATAATGTTAGGATATGCCCGCTTGACAACGGCAGAGATAACGGGCCTTTGGCCATAGCAACCATCCATTTAGAACCACTGGCCTTCATAGCAACCAAGGATCTTAGCTGTGATTCATGTAGCTAAAGTATGCATGCAATGTGATGCAAAGTATAGAAAGGTGATGAAATATACAGAGACAGGTCAAGAAATATAGTGCAATGTAGACAGTAGTATACAGTTGATTTACATAAGGTGGTTTAGAGTAATATGAATTAAATATAAATATGTGCAGTGTATTAGCAGTTATCTCATACAATAAGTTGAATAATGCATGTAGATGTAGCAGTAACATTATAATAGTAGAAATAATAATATAGATATATGCACTGTATTAACAGAATATAATAAAACAGAATAAATATGGATATTCAATATGACAAATATATAACAGATATGTACATAACATACAGCTATGTGCAGTGTGGAAACAGTGTCATTGTAGTGCAGAAACAACATTATAAGAGTAGTAAGAATAAGTCTATGTGCAGGATGAATAATATAAAGATCAGTAGAATAACTATGTATAAATGTAATTACAGTAGGCCTATGTACATTTGTAAATAAATAGAAAACTATGGATGAGAGGGATAAATTAATTTTATTTAATCGTAAAAGTAAATTGCATTCAATTTGCAATTAAAAATCTTTCCAGTAGGCTTTAATGTCACACAAAAAGTACCACCAAAGCTGAGCTTGATCAACTAGAACGTCTAAAGAACCAGAACTTGAGTGTAGTTTTTTGCTGGGTCCCAGGCCATGTTGGTCTGAGGGGAAATGAGAAAGTGGACAGTGCTGCTAAGCAAGTCCTCAATGAAGAAGTCACAGAATGTCAAATCCCTGCCCCAGACCTTAAACCTATACTGAACTGTTACATCTCAGATAAGTGGCAATCTGGGATTAATGTACCAACAACAAGCAAGGAATGTGAATTTTGGCACATTTTCATGATCCACTGGGTCGTTAGGGGCCACACAAAATACAGTGTTGCTAAAATTACTCCTATTGTGGCTATTAGAGACATGCGTTCATGAGTATCCAGCTACATTCAATGAGTTAAGTAAAATACATTCACACACAAAAAAACCCATCACTAATGTTGTGGACATTCCTTTATTCTGAGATACATCAATAGGCTCTCAAAACAATCCCAAACAGACATAAGGTCTTTATAGAGCAAATCCTTATAGGTTATTTGTCAAATAAACCAGTAAAACAGAATTAGGGGATGGAATATATAACATTCACACTCATAGCTCATATTTTTAAAATAAATCAGTGAAAAAGTATCCTGACAAACAAGCAGCATTTTAATGCCTTAGTCATATTTCATAATTTCAAATTTTTCTCTAGGTTACCTGATAGCCCAGTTTGAGAGGTGCAAGATGCGTGACTATTTATTTTTGCAGCCAATCACTGCTGTTGTTTTATTTTATTGATTTGATTTTAGTCATAGAAGCTAAATTCGAAGGCAGGCCACAGGTAAAATCCAACGAACCGCATTCACCCCGCAAGGCAATAGTTGAATAGAGCTTTTGAGGTATTGCCACTGCTCCAACACTGAAAGGCACTGTTAGAATGCTTGGATCACGCCAGGTTCAGCATAGCGTATGTCACTGTCTGCTCACGTTGGTGACCGGACCAGGGCAAGCACACTTTCGCAGTTCCCGCCGGAAATGCAGTCTAGTTAAATAAGTTGTTGCATATGAATTATGACCTAAATATGCATGGCTCAGTATGGGGCTTGTAAGGTGGTAGTACCACAAGAACAGTTATTCACTCCTAATAATACTTATCAAAGATGCTCTTTTCAAATAGAACTAGACACTAAACCACAAGTGCTAATAGTGTACAAATAATTCATAATTAAGTCTTTGTAATGCAGAATATGTTCCCTATTCTAAAGTTGGGTCTAAAATTGATTTTTGTATTTGTGCTAACTTGGCTGTCTGCTTCTTTTGTGCGCTGTAATACACTTAAAAAGGGTGAATAGGAGGCAACTTTAGTTTAGGGAACACATGAAATGTAATAAGTGCCAAATTAATTGTGAATTAAATGTGAACAAAGACCCAACTTTAGAATAGGGAACATATTCTGCAAAGAAATATGAAAGAAAGAAAGATTTCTGAAAGAAAATCAAGTTCCATTCTTCAGGAGCCCTCCCAACCCCCTCCACCGATATTTTGAGTTGCTACCATCAGGCAGAAGATACACAGTGCCTCTGGCCAAAAAGTCATGTTAGGGAAAGTTTCACCAATCTGCAAAAAATATTCTTACCAATAGCTTTTTTTATTATGTGTTCCTATAGGTGTCTAGTAACACCTCCCAATTTATCCACGGCCAAATCCTCGGGGAAACACCTGGAGAGCCCATCACGTTTGGGGTGCCCAGAGGGTCTGGGCGACTTTTAACCAATATTAGCTTTTTAAATGTCTAACTATGGGTTTTTAGGGGTGCTGAATCTATCCCAGTCATTAGTTTTGACTAAAAATGACCCCAAGTCCATAAAAAATCCATAACAAGTGGTTTTATTGAACAATTACAAAACAAAACTTCTTTAATCGGTTTAAAATGTATCCAACTCCCCTGCACTCCCTCACTCGTTATTATCTGGCTAGTTGATGATGATTACATCACAATACTGGCGCCTGACTGGCAGCCTGTTACAGTAGCTCCGTTACATTTGTAAAATTTTTCGCTATTTTCATTGTTTTTTCTCACTTGTCATGGCTCTAGTTTTTGCGCTAGACTGTGCATGTATATAGTCTGATACTTTTGTTTCAGTTTTCAGTGCGTTTTTGATCAGTTAAGACAGTTTAGATAACTTGCATTTTTACGCATTTTTACCGAGCAGCGTTTTTTTTTTTAAATGCTGCGCTATTCCAGAGAGATGCTCCTAAGTTGCCAGGCTGCGAGCGCTCCCCTGCCCAATATACCTGCAGAGATACGAAGGCATAGACGAGGTACCAGAGCTGGAGTGAGAGTGAGATGCGATAGTCAGAAAACACCTGAACATTCAAAGTCTGACTATAGATGGAGACGCTACGTCACCATCGCCAGGTTCAGAAAGCGGCCCTATCGTCCGGCCTTGCCAGCTCTACTGCTCCCCAATGTAAGATCTATCAGGAATAAAATGGATGAGCTTTTACTTCAAACCCACAGCAACTAGAAGTACAAGGAATGCTCTGCCATCTGCTTGACCGAGACCTGGCTGGATGAGTACACTCCGGATGCGGCAATCACACCTCCCGGCTTTTCAACATACTGGGCAGACAGGTCAGCTAATCTATCACTCAAGTCTTAAGGTGGTGGTGTATGCTTCCTAGTCAATGATCGATTGTGCACCAACTCTACCATTGTAACACAGTTCTGCTCCCCGGATCTGGAATTTCTTATTGTCACATGCAGACCCTTTTACCTACCACGAGAGTTTGCGTCTATCGTGCCAATTGGTGTTTACATCCCACCACAAGCCAATGCTATCACTGCCACCTGTGTACTAGCACAACATATAGCCGCAACTGAATCATCACATCCAGACACTGCCGTAATAGTTCTGGGGGACTTCAACCACTGCAATCTGTCTGACAGGCTACCAAACTACACTCAACAGGTGACATGTCCGACAAGAGGAGATAACATTCTGGATCACTGCTACACCACTATCACTTCTGCTTATCGTGCATTCCCGAGTGCTCCGCTGGGAAAGTCTGATCATGCAACAATCTTCCTCGTCCCGGAGTATCGTCAGAAACTTAAATGTGTGAAGCCGAAGTCCAACATCGTGAAAGTATGGTCCACAGATGCTATCGATACGCTGAAAGGCTGCTTTGAATGCACCAACTGGGACATCTTTAAACATACGTGTGTCAGCCTCTAGACGAGTACACAGAGGCTGTGACGTCATACGTTCGGTTTTGTGTTGATGACTGCATTGAGACCAAATGCATCAAGACATATGGCAATGGTAAACCCTGGTTCACCAAAGAGGTTGCTGCACTTTGCAGAAAAAAAGTTCTGCATTTAAGAAAGGAGACAAGGAGGAGTATAAGACTGCCCAGTATGAACTTAACTCTGAGCTTCCTGATAGACTCAATGCATTTTATGCCCGGTTTGAGGACAATCAGTCACCAGCAGTCTTCCCCTCTCCTCCCTTTGTCATCCAGGAGGCAGAGGTGTGCAAAATTTTTAAAAAACAGAAGGCCAGGAAAGCAGCAGGACCAGATCAGCTTTCCCCAGCTGTTTTCAGACACTGTGCAGATCAACTGGCACCTGTCTTCACTGACATTTTCAATACTTCTCTGCAGCAGTGTGTAGTTCCACAGTGTTTAAAGCCTGTTGCCCTCACTTCAGTGGCTATGAAGGTGTTTGAACGTGTGCTACTCTCCCATCTGCAAACCTCACTTCAGTGGCTATGAAGGTGTTTGCACGTGTGCTACTCTCCCATCTGCAAACCTCACTTCAGTGGCTATGAAGGTGTTTGCACGTGTGCTACTCTCCCATCTGCAAACCTCACTTCAGTGGCTATGAAGGTGTTTGAACGTGTGGAACTCTCCCATCTGCAAATCACAGTATCACCGCTGATGGATCCCTACCGGTTTGCTTACCAGTCTAACAGATCTGTGGAAGATACCATCAACCTAAGAGTTCACTCTATACTGCAACACCTGGAGTCAAGCAACACCTATGCATGCATGATCTGCCTTTAACACCATTGATCCACTCATCCTCATGAGACATGCGTCCAGGATGTTTCTTGGGTCTGGGTCTTTGTTTAGAGTCTGTAAACAGATCTTATACATGTAGCTTGGAGCAAAAGGTTTTAGCTGTCATTCCAGTACTAATAAGCAAAGGATCATTTAGTGGAGGTCAACATTTTTCAAAGATGACATCAGCTGCAGTCAGGTCTGTCTTGACCTCTCAGTTATACCTCCAAACACGCAAACAATACAGTACATGAACTTTGAGGCTTGTGATGCCTCAGAACAGAATGAATCTGGACTTGCCCTGTTCAGAATGCCAGACATGAAAGGAAATAAATAAAAAAATAAAACAAAACAACAAACAAAAAAAATAGAACCAACAAAAATAACAACAATTGTCAGTCTTGATTGCATTAAACATTGGCTCGCCATTAAAGAAATCACCAGCCAACCTGGAAATCAATTAGTCTTATAAGCATATTATAAGATAGCAAAGAGTAAAAGACTTGCAATCATTTAGTGTAGAAGACAAGGTATGTCACACCTCCCTTTGTCCCTTCTGGCATGAAAGAGATCTGGAGAGTGGTTTCACAACAACTTGGAGAGACATTAGCATGAGTTTAAACAGAGTCAAGCAGTGTCTTGTGAATGCAGTTTCACAAGTCAACAAAAGTATGCTAATGTTTTCAGGGCTATTTACCTCCAGAGACTAAACATTTGCATCGGATCAACAGCAAAGTAAAACAAATTAATGAATAGGTTTGCATCTATTGGCAAAGGCCAATATAAAGAAAATAAATAAACTTTTGGTTAAGTTTAGATGCTTAAAAGAAAAATCCACAGACACACGTGGGTAGGGTATCCCTGTCTTTTCAAAGAGATTTTGCCTTATAAGTGAGGGTCAGTAAAACAAAACATTAAGCATTTAAAAATGACAATTTGAGCAATAAAACCAGTAAACTTAGAGAAGAAAGTATTTCAAGTCAATACCATCCATCTCCCCCTTTTTATAGTTTCTTAACTATAACAAATTCTGATCCCAATATGAATGAAGAAAAAAGAAAATACAAAACTAAAAAACAAATAAAGGTAATTTCAAACATAAAGAACTCAAGGTTGTGGGTGAGCAAAAATAAAGATATGTCTTAAAATGTTAAACCCCAAAAGGTGTCCCTCAAAAGACAACATAAATAAAAGAAAGAAAAAATGGTTGAAATCAAACAATATTCAAAACATTATAAAAACAGGACCATGATTGTAGATCACCAAAGAAATTAAATCTGTGTTACCCATACATTGAAAGTGTACCCACATTACAGTAACAATTACAGTAATTACATATATAAGAATTCCCTTTGGTACAAAGCTATGTTACCGTTGGAATTAAGTTTCCACATACAGTACACATACCCACAGCTGGCCAGCACATACACTCACACATTCATTCATTCTGGGCCCATGACAGACAAGACAAGACAAACTGATCATGTTAGTTGTAACACATAACACTGAACATAGAAAACTCCATCTTTGCAGATGGGGCAAAGATTGCTTGAATCCTGATCATCCATCGTAAGTCTCCATAATTTAAAAAGTTGCATTATCAATCCAATGTCAAACTAGTTGTAATTTATCAATTTGAAGAACACAGTATCATACCATTACATTACATTACATTACATTTGGCTGACGCTTTTTAGCCAAAGCGACTAACAACATAGTAAACAGTTTAAGTTTTAGAGCAGTTCTCAACAATTTTAGGACAATTTAAAAACATTAGGGTACAGTAAGAATAAGTGCATCAGTGAGTGCTGTTTTTAACAGTTACTTGTCAGTTTGAGACGGCTGGTGAGTGCTAGGATCAGTAAGACTTGTTGTAAGTGTTGCTATGAGAGGAGATGTTCTCTAAAGAGCTGGGTCTTCAGGAGTTTTCTGAAAATGGAGAAGGATGTCTCTGCCCTTGTAGGAGCTGGCAGTGTGTTCCACCAACGAGGAACAACAGATGAGAAAAGCTTGGATTGGCTTGAGCGTACCGGTGGTAGAGCTAGACGTCGTTCGTCTGAGGAGCGTAGCGGTCTGGAGGTAGCGTATGTCTGTATGAGGGCATTCAAGTAGGTGGGAGCAGAACCGGAGACTACTTTGTAGGCAAGCATTAGAGCCTTGAATTTTAGAGCTAGACGTCGTTCGTCTGAGGAGCGCAGCGGTCTGGAGGTAGCGTATGTCTGTATGAGGGCATTCAAGTAGGTGGGAGCAGAACCGGAGACTACTTTGTAGGCAAGCATTAGAGCCTTGAATTTGATGCGGGCCGCCATAGGTAGCCAGTGTAGCTGGATGAGCAGCGGGGTAACATGTGCCCTTTTGGGTTGGTTGTAGACCAGGCGCGCCGCCGCGTTCTGGATCATCTGAAGTGGTTTCACTGCACAGGCTGGGAGACCTGTCAGGAGGGCATTGCAGTAGTCGAGTCGTGAGATGACTATTGCCTGAACCAGAAGTTTGGTAGTATCTTGAGTCAAGTAAGTCCTGATTTTCCGTATGTTGTAGAGTGCGAAACGGCATGACCGGGCGACTGAGGCAACATGATGAGTCAAATTTGATGTTGATGTCGTGATGTATGGTAGATTTAGCTGGGAGGACCAGTAGTTCAGTCTTTGAGAGGTTCAGCTGGAGGTGGTGTGCCTTCATCCAAGTAGCTATGTCTGAGAGGCAATCCGAGATCCGTGCTGAAACCAAGGGGTCATCAGGTGTAAAGTACAGATAGAGCTGTGTGAACAGATATACCAACTCCAATGTCTTCCTTTAAACGGTGGAAAACGTCATTCGACGCCCAACTATTAATATTACGCTTTCAGTTTAACATCTATATAGGCTACTTCAAACTGTGATCTTAGTTACACAATCTAAAGATGGTTTCATACATCTGTTATGACTAGCAACACTCTTATGCAATTTCATTTTCAGGTGAGAGATTCGTAGGCAAGCAGTCCCCCAATGTAGCCGTCAATTTCCATTTCCAGAAACACAACTGTTTCTAACGCCGAAAGCTTAGATTCATAAAACCGATATGGTATTTATTTCAATACCTAGAGCTATTTTCAGAAACAAAGACTGTTTCTAACGCCCCACCAGTCTGATTAGGACTGTTTCACTAGTTCGCCCGTCGGCATGATTGCTATACTGAGTGAATAAGCTAAGCGCGTTTGGCATGGTAGCTGGCCGTGGTCGTGAGATGCCTGAAGCGGAGATCGCATAGAGCGATGGCCGCTTGCACCCCCCAGTGTAAGGAGGATGCGTGACTGGGCCATCAGTGAAATGGAGGAGTAAGGGGAGGAGGAGGGATAATTTTGCGAGTGCCGCGGCGTGTGACGTATGGATAAGGAGGCCGGCTTAAATACCCTGGCGGCGGAAGACAGGTGAGTTAATTGCTGTCAATCATCCCTAAGGGCTCCTCCCGAACTTTGTTTAGAAAACATCATTTCACTAGTTTGCCCGTCGGCATGATTGCTATACTGAGTGAATAAGCTAAGCGCGTGTTTGGCATGGTAGCTGGCCGTGGTTGTGAGATGCCTGAAGCGGAGATCGCGATAGAGCGATGGCCGCTTGCACCCCAAAAAGAGCAGAAAGGAAGGCCACTACCGAAATACATTTGCGCTTGCTTAACAAGTCATAGATCCACTAGATGGAGTGGATGTACAGTAGGACTGATAGGCATCTGTGGACCAACGGCTCAGTACTTGATTGCTGCTCTGATAGGACAATGCATGCAGCTGTAGTAGCAGCTCCTATCCTGAATGCACAGAGTAGCGGCCTGCGGGAACCGGATTAACGAGGATATATATTAGAGTCTGGAACCTGTGACGAGTGATGGGTACCCTTCATCTGAGATGAAGAGAGCGGGCTAGTAGCGATGCTGAGCTGACCGATATGAGATGTAGTGAGATGGGTATGAAAGCTGAGGATCTGAGGCAGAGTTGGATATGAATATGGAGTGTCCTTTTCGGAACTGATCGGTTTAGTCTGATTGGTGGTGAACGTATAGTGTCCTGGTCTAACTCTCAAGATCTGCCATCGGGAATGAAATGAGACGAGGGGCATGTAGACTCACTACATCTCAGCAGCCCAAAAGAGGCCGGTAAACATGATGGAGGGTGAATCAGAGTGCTGTGACATGAACCCCTTGCGAAGTATAGCGGGGCAAGCGGCAAGTGCGCAAGAGTGGATCTTTGTTGCGCTTGCTCAGCGGCGGACATTCGTGTATTGCATAACCGTGGGAACGATGGGTGTCAGGGTTCAGCAGAGCGGCATGGTCTTGCTGCATGGTCTTGGGGCTCAGCGGAGCAGTCATTAGATGGGTCCTGAACCTTGGCGGAGCTGTTCCTAAAGGTCCTATGGGCTCAGCGGAGCTGCTTCTGCATGGGTCCTGGGGCTAGTTGGAGCCGTCGTTGCCTGGGTCCTGGGGCTCGGTGAAGCCGTTGCTGCATGGGGCTTTGGGCTCGGAAGAGCAGTCATTGCGCGGATCTTGGGCCTGGTAGCTGCTGCTGTATGGGTCGTGGAGCTCGGTGTATTTGCTGCATGGTTCTGGGGCTCGGCGAAGCCATCGTTTCATGGGTCGGGGCTCGGCGTAGCTGCTGTTGCGTGGTTCTCGGGGCTCGACGAAGTTGTTGCTGTGTGGTTCTTGGGGCTTCAGTGAAGCAGTCGTTGTGTTGGTCCTGGATCTCGGTGTAGCTTTTGCTGCGTTGGTCTTGGGGCTCGGCATAGCTGTTGTAGCAGGGTTTGAGGAGCTCAGCGGAGCGGTTGCTGCGTGGTTCTTGGAGTTCAGCGAAGCAGTCGTTGCATGGGTCTTGGGGCTCAGAGTAGTTGTTGCTGCATGGTTCTTGAGGCTCATCGAAGCTGTCGTTGCATGGGTCCTGTAGCTCTGAAGCTTTTGCTGCATGGGTCTTGGGGCTCAGCGGAGCCGTTGTAGCAGGGTAGCAGGAGCTCGGCGGAACAGTTGCTGCATGGGTCTCCCTAGAGCTGTTGTTGCATTGGGTCCCAGCTCATTCCGTACTGTCTGTGGCAGCCTTAAATAATTCAACCTGGGCTGAAAGAATACTTTTAGAATACCATTACCTGATAAAACATGACATATTCAGCATGATACGACATACAACACATAATACATGATAAGCAGATAAGGCATGAATGGTGAGTATCCAGATGGAATGAATTGGCTGTGGCTAATGAATAGCTGGGTAGACGGAACGGGATGTTAAAGCTGGAACGTGCAGCGTGAGGAGGTGGTCGAAGGGCCTTTGCTGTGGCTAGTGAATAGCTGGGGAGCCAGAATGGGACGTCGTGATCCAAAGCACTCGCGGAGTGCTGATAACCCGCTGCAGCGGGCTGGTCTAGCGCGGAGCCGGGGAAGGGAGGGGTAGGGGGGAAGGGAGGGAGCAGTCGCCGGAACGACTGGAAGAGGGGCAGCCCTGGACCGGGTCCTGGCTGGGATGAAGTGGGTGGGGAAGGGGAAGAGGAGGCGGAGGGAGTAGCGACGCGGTCGCTACCGGCGCCGGCTGAGACCAAGTGCTCGCTAACTCGTAAAGAAAATAGGGAGCTAGACGGAGGGAGCTAGAGTTTGAACGGACGCCTCTTCATGAGTCATGGCGTGCTGTACAGACGTGACTCTGGGAATGGAATGGGGAGGGGGAAAAAGGGGGAGGGAGGGAGCAGTCGTCGGAACGACTGGAAGAGGGGCAGCCCTGGACCGGGGCCGTCTGAGGAAGTGGAGTCGGATCCGGAAGTACGGCGGAGATGCTGCGGGAAGGAAGTCGGTGGTTAAGAACCTGGACCGCTGGCGTGGCTGTGGCTGAAGCAGCGGAGTGATACGCTCTGGAGCGTGTGGTGCAGGAAAGCGCTGTCAAGAGCAGCCTGCTTCCTGGTCAGGAGAAGAGAATGAATAGAGGGAGCGGGAAGGAGAAAAGATTGGTTTATAGGGCTTAAATAGGAGTTAAGACCGAGGAGAATGGAATTTCCTATCCGACCTACGGAACAAGATGACGCGGAAATGGAGAGTGCTGCGGATGTGTGCCGCTGTCCAAAAATTGGAGCAATGCAATAGCGATAATGTGTTTTTTTTATTATTATTATTTATTTATTTATGTATTTATTTTTTACAAGATTTAGCTAATATCCAAAGTTGTGCCACTTCTGATTGATGAGCACATCAGTGCAGTGTCGTGTTTCACTAACTGTCACACAAGAAGACGGCATAAATAATTGCAGCTTGCAATAAGATAATGCATTGCGATGCGATAAAGCAAACATTTCTATAAGTTGTCAATGGGGGGGGGTGGCGATCACTCCCTCCTGTCGGTGTTGGCATGGAATGAAACAAACCGGTGTTCAAGGAGTGTCATTAATATATTTTGGCTGTAGACTGGGGTTTGAGGGCCTGCTGAGAGCAAACTTAGCGCAACTGCCCACAAAGCACTGCTTGCTGGCGAGGTGCTAATTTTAAAACATACGAATAACCAGTCATTGTAACCAAATATGACTTGAGTTTATTTGCAAAGCTTATATCAGTGAACTAGCTTGTTGCTATACCCCGTAGAAGCTACATGAAACGTCGGCCATCGACACAGAACGAGTTGACCAGTCACGGTCCTTGCTGTCTGCGTCGCCTGACGCGAATTACAAATGTGTACTATCGCTTTAATAATTGCTGACGTCTGCGACGCAGCGCCATTGTTTAAACAGACTGCGGAACAAGCCAGCGGAAATACTGGGAACTTAAGGTTGAGGCTTATCAGTTATTTATAAAGTAGCTTAAATATCCAACAACGCTAGTATCAGTTTATGAGAGGTCACTGGACAACTATAGGAAGTGAATGAACAAGACCTGTTCGTTTCCGATGCCAACACGGATTACGGATTGAGTGATCTTCGGAAGATAGGCCTCCGCTGGATAACGTTAGTGGATAGCCTACAAACTTCGGACGCTTGGCGTGGCGAGCCATGTTAGAATTTAGAGCATTTCGAGTTACCTGGATAATCTTGCGACGTGAAAACGCGAGCTTGGAGCAGCCTGATGTTAGAGCCTTGAAGTAGGCTGGGGTGAGTAGGCTATAGCATAATCGATAGTTGTAGCTTACCCTTGCTGACCTGAAAACGCTGGTGAACCAGGTGGCTGTAGCCCATGGACTTGGATGTAGCTTTTGGATGGTTAGTAGTAAAAAGACCCAGCTCCATTACGTCTGCCTACCGAGGCTTTGCGACTCCAATAATTTTGCGAGCGCCGCGGCGTGTGACGTATGGATAAGGAGGCCGGCTTAAATACCCTGGCGGCGGAAGACAGGTGAGTTAATTGCTGTCAATCATCCCTAAGGGCTCCTCCCGAACTTTGTTTAGAAAACATCATTTAGGACTCAACTCCCTATATCTCACCATCAGAAAATATAAATTACTTTACCTTAAGAGTGTGCCGTCAAACACGATGATGAAGATCTCTCAGCAAAACTTGAATCCCAGTAGGGCTGCAGCTATCGATTCTTTTTGTAATCGATTAATCTAGCACTTTATCGATCGATTAATCGGATAATTTTTTTTTTTTTTTTTCATTTTTAAACAACCAAAACAAATAATGCATAACGAAAATGACATGGCTGTAAAATGATCAAGCAATTGGCACAGAGGTATTTATTCTAACTCCAACATTTGGCTCCAAAACTAAGCCAGTGCCAACAATATAATAATGTTCAAAATGCTCTCTGTAAAATATCAGCCTCTTGTGCGTTACTTAGCTGGGCGAACAAAGCTGTCCATACTGTGTTGTGAAGTGCTGGGAGGGAGAAGAGGGAAAGCAATTTATTGTATTAATATGCACAACAAGTTTCATGCTGTAATCTAGACCTGACAACAAAGTAAATATCTGTTTTATGTAGATTTCTACACCTGCAGCATTTACCATTAGGCTACTAAAAAATAGCCTACCATTAAGCTACTAAAAAAATATTTCTGGGGTGAGCCTATTTGCTATGGTAACCTAGCAACCTGTGTGTGTGTGTGTGTGTGTGTCATAGACTGTATACAGTCTATGGTGTGTGTGTGTGTGTGTGTGCGCGCACGCGTGCGGTGCGTGAGGGAAGATGAAGGTGCATGCATATGTGTGTATAAGAAGGGGTTCTTTTTTCTTGAAATTGAACGTGAATAAGTTTACTAATTAAAAACATCAAAGCTAAACATTATATCACAACATCGCTACAAATACAGTATGTGATTAAAATCACCCAACATCAATGTAGGCTATAGGCTACGTAGATAGATGATAGATAGGCTAGATAGATTGATAGATAGCCTACTTTATTGACGGTGAAACAGCATGGAGTGGATGTTTACAGTTCAGATGCTTGTTCTTTTCCTTTTTGAGTATGTAATGATCCCAAAACTTTACTTAAAAAATGTAGACATTCTCTGCCATGTATGGCCATCGGGACTCCGCCATCGCGCTGGTGGTGTGCTTCCTGAACAACGGTCCGTGTGGAACAATCAGATCCCTGCGCGTATAGTGCGCGTCATAGGAATTTAACGAGGCTTCGAGGCAGGGTTTTTTGCCTCGAGTAATTTTTGTAATCGAGTTATTCGAGTAACTCGATGAATCGTTTCAGCCCTAAATCCCAGTTAATCCAAAGTTTTAATCTCACGGTTGGAACCTCCATAACTGATAGTATATTTTTACCATATTTCTCCGGTCAGGACGATGGAAAATCAGGATCCAGGCTTTTATTCTTTTCAATGAGGGGCCAGTGCCCCTCAAGGGAGAGATGGCATGTTTGTGTCACCCATCATGGGTTTCACCAGATTCTCTGACTATACAGAAACAGTCTACCGTATTTAAGTTACACACAAAGAGAAGGAGTGACCTACTAGTATGAATATGCAATGTAAAGGTGTGGTGTGTGGGGATGTGGCCTTTTGGTGCCATCAAGTCTGCTCAGCTTCTATTGTCTTTTAATTAAAACTACCCCCTTTCCTGGGAAGTTTCTCAGAGGCCTGACCCCTCACTGTGTCTACAAACATTAACATTTCACACCTGGTGATAAGCAAAAGGCCTCTAGACAGGCTATCATTGAATTCTAATCATTCAAGGATAAACAATGGATACACTGCATACAGACCAAAGACACACAGGGTACAAAAATCACAAATGACCATAAGAACTACATAGTATCAGGGCTTGAAAACAAAATAATTTTTCAAACGTTTCGTTCCGAACGGTTCAGGTAGGCCAATGTTCATTCTTGCATGCGTTCCGCCACCAACATATCGGTCCTGAACCGGTTCGGAACGCAAAATATCGTTCGTTCTTAAAGTTCCGGCAGTGTTTGACGGGCCTATCAAGTCTATTTTTGTGGACTTTATCTTAGAATAGACGTACTCATTATTTCCCCTTGATTTAGCCTATACCGTAGCTATGCCCAAAAATAATAAATCACAGGCGGCATCCAAAAACATTCAGATGGGCTATCCATCCCATAGCCTACACTCCTTTACCTGGTTGTAGCCTAAGTTTTATCCATATGGAGATCTTCAAAGGTTTGCGTTATAATTCCAACCCTGTTTATAAACGAACATGTCTGTTGCTGACAAGGCCAAATTTCCCGTTTAACTCTTCTACATAGAATAGGCTATAATTGCGCAAACATTTCAAATCCCGACTTTAAAACAACAAGGCGTGGACAGGCAAAATAGGCTATTACGCATAGGCTACAAACAATTTCCAAATCAGTTTCAGTAGCCTACGCTACGAGCTGGCCTAAGATCCGAAGTGGCAGACGGATAGGTTACATTACAACAGCAAGACAAAATATACACATTTGGACCAAAGGTCCATTTATTCGTTTTTTGTTTTTTTTAAACTGCAGAAATCAAATTATTAGGCTGTTCGAATACAGAAGTTGGCTACATAGCGGCTTGTTAGCTCACATTAACAGTGTAGATGCGGGCTTGTTTTTCCCACAACTGGAAATAGTCTCCCTGACATAGGATATGCTTTTGTGAAATTTTATAAAATATATAGAGAACGAAAAAAAAACATTATTAACCGGTTTTGTGGATTTCAGAATAACATTTCTGTTCCGGAACAGTTGAAGACCATTTTGTTCTCGTTTCCGTTTACGCTCCTCGTAAAATTCCGTTCGTTTTCGGTTTTCGTTTTCGTTCCTTGAACCGGTTCGGGGGCCCTGCACAGTATGTACATTTACAAAAATGAGTCTGATTCACAACACTTTCACCACCTTATCAAAAAGGCGAATCAGAGACTTAATTTCCTAAGACAACTGAAAAAGTTTCATGTCAACAAAACCCTTTTGCTGCTCTTCCACAAAGCCATCATTGAAAGCATCATCACATCTTCAATCACTGTCTGGTATGGGAGCTCTGACAGTCGCACCAAGAGGAGATTAGAGAGAGTTGTCACCAAAGCCTCCAACATCACTGGTTGTGACCTTCCATCAGTCCACTCTCTGTATGCTGAACGCATCTTGAACCGAGCAACCAAGATCATCAGGGACGCCTCACATCCGAGCCATGATCTCTTACAACTTCTGCCCTCTGGAAGACGCTATAGATCTCTGAAGACAGGAACGACGCACTTCAACAACAGCTTCTACCCTTCAGCAATTAGACTCCTGAACTCCTGAAGATTTGCAACTCTACTTATTTATTTATATTTATTTAATTGATCCCCTCCCGCGATTAACCCCCCCCCCCCAAACGGACTGAGCTACAAAAAAATACCACCAACATTGTTGTGTGTCTATTCTACTCTTTTCTGGCAAGAGTTACCATGACAGTTCCAACAAGCAGAAATACACTTGACTCCTTGCTTTTTACAGCAGCACCTGAAAGTGTCACAGTCCCCTGCACAGTTGCAGCTGACAAACTTCAGAAGGTAGTCCGGGATCTGTTGGGGACTGGTGCATATCCGTGTTGTCCTTGTTTCCATCCATACTCAAGGGCATCCAGTGAAGGACTGTAGCAGTAGCCAATATCTGGTCTGGAGATATGCTCGCAAAGAGTGCTGTGCTGCAGCTCCTGTAGTCGGAGGCAGTTTCTCAGGCTTGATACTAGTTATAATAGTATCTCACAAAACTGAGTACACCCTCACATTTTTGTAAATATTTTATTATATATTTTCATAGGACAACACTGAAGAGATTACGCTTTGCTACAATGTAAAGTAGTCAGTGTACAGCTTGCGTTGATGTTTCTCCATTTCTTGGGGTCCGGGGATGTCTCCCCCGGGATTTTTTTCTTTTCTGGTTGCTAATCACACTATTTTAACATGTTTTGAGAGGGACAGGCCCATCTTTTTTCTGACGCACGTCACCATGCATTATACCAAATGTCACTGCTTGAATAAATGAAAAACATACTGAACATGAGCATAGTTCACGATGACAATGAAAATGTTTAGCTTACTTGGTTTCTGACAGAAATTACGTTTTGTGCCAACATATTGTAGAAACACAACCACGGCCTTTATTTAGTGAACGGAGGTGCAAATCATCTCCTTCACTTTCTTTGGTTATTATATAGTCTACGATTCACTTTAACCACAAAACGTTTTGCCGTCGCCACATTTACAAATGCAATTTACCTTCGTTAGGCTATCGGTGATACTTTTTGCTTCGAATCGCAATTGAGTGCGCATTTTATGTGACATGCCACATGATTTCCAAGAGGCCTTTAGACAGGCTCATTTCTCACTTCACTAGACTATTATTGCATTATGTTGTAAGACGTGAAGAAATGAAGGACAATGGCAATAGCCTAGGCTACGCACAAATTCATCATTCACTAAATGGACACGGAGAGACCAAGTTTTTCTTTCGCTATCGTTGCGAAAAAAATAGCCAGGCTACTATATAGAAATACTTTGAAATTCCTTTTGAGTCGGATCTGCTCCACCTTTCCACCAAGTTTTGCAGAATGTGCCCTCGTGTTTTTTTTTTTGCGATATTGTTGACAGAAACTATTTGTGTGGTGCAACCTGTTAAATATTAGTAGTTCATAAACTTCAACGTAGTGCCAATTTAGGTTGAAACTAAACTAAGATGGAACTTACGTTCAACTTACGTACAAATGTAATGAATTGTAATGTAGTCTAACTTGTGCAATGGGCTGAGGTGCAGTGGCTGCAGGGTTACAGCGAGCGAGAGGTGCAAGAGTGGAGAACAGCTCATGCGGTTGCTAGAGCTTATTTTTTTTTTAAAGGGCCAGTACAAATGACCCGCAGGCCGCAAATTGAAGAGCCCTGCCCTAAGCGCACTAAGACATTTTCCTTGTAGACATACCCATGGTTACACTAGGCAGGCAACTGCTCTGTTCCCAGATCATGCTTTCTCTGTCTATGATCTGCAGGCTTAAAGGGCCTCCTCAACGAGGAGATTGCTAGCAAGTAAAAGTGAACCACTTTTGAATAACTTGAAAGAAGATTAATATTTTTCGTTAGTTTTGGAAGTTTATTTTTAAGTAGCCTACAATGACCAGTTCCGACAAAGCCGAAATTAGCCTACTCCTTTTGAAACAATGAGTGAGCAGGCCGCCGTTTGTATGGTTATATTGCTTGACGGGGGGGTATCCCAAGCAGCTTTCAGCCATAAGGCTACTTTGAGAACATTTCCTAATTCACCCGGCACTGATATTCAAAATGTTGAAAACTATTTTGGCATACAAGCAGTTTAATTAAATGTAATTTTCGTTGTAAACTAACGGGCTACTTGGTGAGGCTTGGCCTCACAGATGCGCTCGTGCCTTAGATGGCAAGAAAAATCTTCACGTTATAGGCCTATTAACTGACTGCAAGATTAACGTTGGCAGGGGGGCCCACCGGACATTTGTGCCCAGGGGTCTATGAATGGTTAATCCGGCCCTGCCACCAACAAATTGCACCTCTGGGACAGCTAAAAGAAGTCGAGAGGACTACTAACTCACTAAGACCTATTCACAAACCGCTTTTTGTGGCATTTCACGTCGCGATGTTGTCCTATGCGGCTACAGGAGTTTCCAATCTCGAGGAAACAATTTTGCATTGTAGGCATAACTAAGTGATGCAATAACGCCACCAACAACAACCAAACCTAGGCTACTCATTGTCAACATGTAAATTAAATGTATGTTATTATGAATCAAATTAAAATGTTATCCTCTTTGCAGGGGGCGCTGTGGCACAACAGGCTACAGCGCTCATACCATATACAGTACGGGTCCAAGTGCCCACGGGGACCCAGGTTCGAATCCGACCTGCAGTCATATCCCAGTCCCACCCCATCTCTCTCTCCCACTTACTTCCTGTCTCACTTCACTGTCCTATTCAAATAAAGGCAAAAAGCCCAAAACATATACTTAAAAAAAAAAAAAAAAATTCTCCTCTTTGCAAACGTAGGCATAGGCTATGGTGAGATTCATTTAATAATGTTACAAAGATACTGCATCAATCAGTATGTTTTATTAGGCTACAAGGCTATTTGTTTTGCCTTACTCTTGATTCATTTAGGCTAGGGCTTTTTATTCAGTTATTCATCATCTTCCGTCCTTGTGTAGCGCACGCATTCTCAGACCTGTCACCTGTCACTCCCATCATTGTAAGGGAGGTGTTTGGCAGAGGTGGGAGTAAGTCACACATGTGCAACCCAGTAAACAAAATAAAGTCCTGGCGACGTCCCCTAAAGGTCCCCTGGCGAACGTCACCTCCTCGACTTTGTGTAGGGTTCCCTTTACGTCCCGCGGACCTCTGTTCGGGAGGTCTAAAAGACGTCCACGAGACTTTAAGAGGACGTCCTGTAATGGTCACCGCGACGTTTATATTTCCGCGATGGTAAAAAAAAAAAAACATGAAGCGCGATTTGGTATGGTATTACATCCTGTAAGTCTCAGCGTTGCTAGGAGAGAGGTAGACGGAACATGAACACGCATTAATGACTTGATCTACAACTACACAATCAACTTCACTCACCTCATATTTTCACGCATTTTTAAATCACGTCCTCCGAATTCATTACACTAATGATGAGTAGACATGGACATTTATACCGGGCTAGGATGTGCTGCTTTCACATCTACGGTGTCATTTTCTTAATAAACTAATAGGCTACGACGTTTTAATGGGCATAACCCGTAGCATATTGTTCAAAACATCATCAGAGTAGGCCTAGGCTAGCCTAAGATAAATTGTTCAAACCATATTGTTTCAAAATATTAAAAACTAATAATAGCCAAATAATAGCCAATACTAAAAATATGCAATGCATGCTGGGAAGCAAAACTCAACATAAAAATAAAGTAGGCTACATGAAACATAACTAGAATGATTATCCACTCGTTTTCTTGGACCTGTGATCAAACAGGGACAGCCTATAAATGTAAGCCTATCTTCTTGGAACATTGCAGATAAAGAAAAATGTATCGTTTTCTCTTTGCTTTTACCCATCATGAGATGTGTCTTGTGTGACACCTTGGTGATGAAAAACATGTTTATTGCCCATTTTATATTCATTTGCACAGATAGGAGGAAACTAATCTCTAACTAATTACAGATTCCAGCTCGTTCCTTGCCTTGGTGTACTGCTTTTTCTTAGCATGCTCAATACTTTTTTCCTCTGTCATTCCAGCTTATTACACATAACACTACTTATGGACTTTAATGTTTGGTGTTTTTTTTTTTTATGTGTGGAGTTAATACTGATGTCTGGTGAAGATTTCATATGAATAGCCTCACTTAAAGTATACTTACTGAAAAAACATGTTGACACGTTGAATACTTATTTTCTCCGCTGTGTTCTTGTTTATATCTATATATATATATTTTTTTTTTTCTTCAGTAATTTTGTGTCTATGATTTCCGGGATACTGAAAGACCACAGAGCTTTCTATATGGCCAGTAAGGTTACCTGGTTGCTTGTGCAATGACACCATGCCGTACACTGTTGGCCATTGCCCATGGACATTTCAGCTGGTTAAATTTGACTATTAACTAAATTCTTAAGTGTTTCGATTTCTAGCTGAAAATGTATTTTAAACATGAACTTTGATGCTCTGGTCAATTTTTGGGATGGATCACTGATTACCGATCACTGAAATCAGAATCTGCTGATACCAATTACCACAGATTACTCTTTGAAAGTGAACTCTTAGAAAGTAAGCTCTACAGTAGATTGTATAAATTCTTTGCAAACTTACCATGACAACAGATAATACAGATACAGTGATTTTTTTTTGTACCTAATGATTTGCATAATATTTTCATCATGTCTATAGAGATAAAATAACCTCATATAATTTTATAAAATGTCTACAGCCCCTCTTCCTTTATTTAGCCCTCCAAGCAGTGCATAGCCCTCTGCAGGTCCCTGAGCGGTACATGACCCCTTACAGTTTCATCAAGGATCCACAACGCAGGATTTATGCAGGAATGGTGTCAGCGATGGATGAAGCTGTAGGAAATGTGACAGAGGCACTGATGGCTCATAACCTTTGGAATAACACTGTGCTCATCTTCTCCTCAGGTACATTGTTGCCCAGATCTTGTCTTTGGAATGTAGACTATTGGCATAAAAGGTGTTGAGGAAGGTAAACAATGCAATAAACATGAAATGGCATTTTATTTTGTCTTCTAAATGACTTGCTACTTCAATGCATTTCTTTTATAAGTGCATTTGATCAGTTAGCAAAAAGCATCTGAGAACAGTTTGGTCTTAAGTCTAGATTTGAAACTTGCTACAGTTGAGGCATTTTTATGTCATCCAGATGTTGATTGCGGAGCTTTCCATTGCCGCTAAAAGCTGCCTCACCACGTTTTGTTCCAACAGCGAGTTTTGCCAACAAGTGTTTCTCTTGAGACCTGAAGCATGTCTGATAGGTAATTAGGGCCTGTTCCATTTAGTGATACATAAACAAGCATGTGGCTCGTGGCTGCTCAACTGATTTTCTGACTTCTCCTTGGGCTTAAGAGTTTTTAACTGCATGAAAATGCACTGTTCTGTTATCCGAAGTCTTCTTATTACAGTGCATGAAAATGCACTGTTCTGTTATCTGAACAGAATCTTCGGTTATCTGTTATCATCTTCTTTTTACAGTGCATGAACATGCACTGTACTGTTCTTCCTAGGCAACTTCAACAACTTCTTATTATTATTCCGCTTACCACTTTTTCCGAACGCAATTTCTCTTGAACAGTTTAACTTAGAAACTTCGTTCAAACTTGCAGCAACTGCCAGTCTCAGGCTTTAAGCATACAATCTGTCTCTCTTAAGACTACACATCCTGTTCAACTGTTTACTCTGCCCAAAACTTTTTCAAAATAAAAGTCCTCACACACATTAGTACATTCGATCCTTTAATTTTTTGGAGAGGAAAGTAATGGCTATGCTTCCATTTAGAGACTACTTTTGGATTATTTGGGCTCGTCATAGGCTAGGCATATCTGTTTCACTTTGACTGATTCGCTTGTTCGTTGCATGTCCGACTATGCGTGCTTTCGAACACCCGCCCAATTTTACCTCTGATTGGCTTACCATGAAATTTTACTCAACCTCAGCCAATCGTCAGCATTTATGCGCTTGTCTCGTGCACTGCCCATTAACCAAGGAAACAGTTAAATAGCCTCTTGGCTAATTTTCGGATAATTAATCACGAATCACGAATAATTAATTTTCGGACAATTCATTTTTTGGCAGTAACAGTAACGGCGTTATTAAGATGGGAAGAGTAATCAGTTAGATTACTTGTTACTGAAAAAAGTAACGCTGTTAGTAACGCTGTTATTTATAACGCCGTTATTCCCATTACTGGTCATTAATAGGCCTATAAGTCACTGTTGCTGTTGTAGTGTGGGCTTCTTTGTTGTTGTGTGGCTCTTTTGAGTGGAGTGGAATTTGTTTTGGCCACTGTTCTAGTGCCTCGCCTAACTTGGCCTGTATGTCTTTCCCTTTCCCTTTTTTGCTCACTTGCATCTGTCAAGTTTGTGTAGCTAACCTACCTATGCTAGTATAAGATTTAGTTCATTTAGGCCTACTATTGGGTTTAATGACATTTCAGAAATATGCTACGCAACCCATTGGCAAACTTTCACATGTAGAGAGAGCTCCTTGCTAACTATCCCGCACATCATATGAGCCTATAAAAGATTTGGAATATTGCGCTATTGCACTCAGTTAGACCTACACAACACATTAATGATATGCCTAATAGTTTGAAAATCAATATGAAGTATTCAAATTACAATTTTTTTTATCTACTAGTAATTACACATCATAAAATACTATAAATTATTAACAAAATATAACATAATATAAATTTCAAAATATATGGAATAGAAACAATACTGTATGACATTTATCCATAATCATCTGTGTGTGTGTGTGTGTGGAGCAGAATTTCATGCCTATTCCATGTTTCCATTATCTACCTCTTAAGCAAATGTTAAAAGAATGCACAAACTGGAAATACTAGAACACTTTCTAATGGTGTGTTAAATTATCAGGAGAGAGAGACTACAGCCTTTGACTTTTACAGTGTTGCAGTATTTAATTGTGTTTAAAACGCAGCAATAAATAACCTTTAAAGATCAAAATCTCTAAAGAATGTGTTTGTGTGATTTTAAACATTAGTACTGTTGGGGTTGCTGTTGTGAAATCGTGATTATTCTTCAGAAATCTTCGATTATTCTTTATATAGTAGGGGGGCCTATGTGTCTAATTTAGGGGCTTGTGGGATTCGCATGTTAATTTTTGGTAGAGTATTATAGATATAAGGTATATATATAAGAGTATTATATCTTTGTTCTAGGGGTTCTTAAGAGTAAAAAAAAAAAACATGTCTCCATTTTTTTTAAGGTTTTGAAGGACCCATCAAAGGTCAAATTCAGAAGAAGTCAATTTTTTTTTGTTTTGTCCATAAACCTCACATTGCTGGTATTATAGCATAGGGTTTGGTGCCAAAACGCAAAGATATTCTACAAGGTAGTGTGCAAAAGTGGACCACATAAACAATACAACATTATAAAACATTTTTAGGCTGATGATTGATCTCTTTAAAGGAGAATTCTGGTGTGATATTGACCTATTGAAGTGTATTGAAACATGATACCGATAAGGGATCAGATTCCAAAAATAATTCAGTGGAAATGCATGGATTCCAGTTTCTTCCAGTAGCAGCAACTGGAATCCATGCATTTCCACAGAATTATTTCTGGAATCTGATCCCTTATCATACCTGTTCATTCTTACTTGTCGCTCGACTTATCGTGACTAAATTCAAGATGGCTGCAAACACTAAACTTCGTGAAGATACTGTCTGTATAAATCGTCTTGTAAGTAAATGACCAGTGCCTTTTCAAAGTTCTCAATGTCTCGTTTTAAATGTCAGGGCCCTCGGAAGTCTACCAATGAAGTGTGGAGATACATTGAGCGTCGTAAATGGTGTAAAACAGTGATTTTATTTGCATGGCTAGCCCAATGCCGAAGCACCACCATTGAAAAAGCTGTTGGTAGCATCGGCTAACTAGCGCCAGATTTTGGAGTGCCGAGATGGGCTATGAGACATACGTTCACACTCGGTATCATGTTTCAACACACTTTAGGTCAATATCACACCGGAATTCTCCTTTAACAAGAAATTGTGCCTAAAGTGCTCAAAATTGTCCGCTTAAAAAAATAATACTTCAATATCAATACTATCAATTCATGCCTATTAGTGTGCTTGAGTATAGGCCTAGCCTGCTCTGCCAGTTCTTGTCTACATCCATTCAGAGCACAAAGTGCAGAGATCTCTGTTAAATCAAGTTTAATAGACTTTTACATAGCTAGTACCAGCTGAAGTCTGTAAGGCCTTCCGTAGCCTAAGTGTGAAGAAAAGAAAGGGTAAAAGGATCAGATAGAGAAACAGACATGTGAGTGAGTTTGTGTGTGTGTGTGTGTGTGTGTAAGAGAGAGAAAGAGAAAGAGAAAGAGAGACACTAGCAGTGACAGTTGGCTGTTGATAGCTGGCAGTTATAGAATTTAGAATATCGAATAACCTGAAGCACATAGTGCTCTATTCTTCATGGTTGGTGGTGATATTAGTGACCTTCTAGCTTTCTACATTTGAGCAAGCACATTTTTATCATTCATGGTTGCACAGTCTAGTTAGATCATATTCGGAGGTGTTTCTGTTAGTCAGGTGATGGCACACATATTCTCTACAGCAAAAGAAACAGATTTTGGTTTATGTATCCAGTGGCAGATATGTGTGGACTGGTGAATAACCCATCACTAGAGACATATGCCACATTTCTTGTTTTTGTCCATAAGAGAGTATGGAGATGGTGATTACGATTACAACATTACAGTGCAGTTATTTTACAACAGAACAAAGCAGTTTGGCACAGGAACTGCTACAAATCCACCTGTAACAGTGAGCATCTGCAGCATGCTAAGATTGGGGGCAGCCGTGGCCTACTGGTTAGCGCTTCCAGTACACACTCAGCACACCTCACTGTGTGTTCACTGTGTGCGGAGTGTGTTTCACTAATTCACGGATTGGGATAAATGCAGAGACCAAATTTCCCTCACGGGATCAAAAGAGTATATATACTTATACTTATATACTTAATATAGATTCACTACTAGAAATCATGTGAAGCTGTAAGCTCTTTAGACAGGTATTATTACAGCCAGCGTATGGAGCATTGCAATAGTCTATCCTTGAGGTGACAAAAGCATGGATTAATTTCTCGGCATCTGGTAAGGATAAGGACTTCCTTATCTTTGAAATGTTCCTTAAATGGTAAAATTAAGTTTTGGTGATCTGTTTTATGTGATTGTTTAGTGCTAGGTCCTGGTCAATTATAACTCCTAGGTTTTTAACACTTGTGGATGAGGTCAGTGGAAGATCACTATGTAGCCAATGATGTGGATAGGATATCCCTCATCTTTTTAGAACCTAAAACCATGACTTCTGTTTTATCTGGGTTCAAAAGCAGGAAATTATTCGTAATCCATGTCTTTATATCTCTTATACATGTGTCAAGTTTGGCTAACGGGTAGGGATGCACGATATATCGGCGGCCGATATATTATTGGCCGATAAGTGAAAAAATGAAAATATTATTATCGGTCCGATAACAGAATTTTGGCCGATAATTTGCGCCGATATTTTTTAAAGTCCTAATTTAGACTTTTTACACTGAGCTACTTGAGCTTGGTTGGCTATACTTTTTCCTCAATATAATGTCAGCGGTGTGAATGTATTTCACCACTCTAACAAAATCTGTGGATATGCGTTCATTTGGGAATCTGTGCATCTCAAAATCCTCTCGTGAATGATCCGCCATTTAACCTTACCAGAGCGGAGCTCAGCCCTATCTAGAGTCGTCTTGTGCTGATGTGTTTGCACTTTACCGCGCTGGTCGGGGAAACAAATAAACAAACTCGTTAGTGGGACGAGTACATAAGTAGGCCTAGTTCTAAGTTGTGTTTTAGTATTATATTTGCATTACTTTAGCTTGGGTTTTGTATTATTACCTAGAAATATGCTAACCATTCCTGCTTCAGTTCCAGACAGGTCATCATAATAAGTTAATAAAATCCTTCAGGGCTAACCCCTTTCATTTCTGCTGCAGCAGGTTGTGCGCAACAGAGTAGACAGACATAAGATACAGTCTGAGGAGTTGCAGCTTTATTCAGTTACCCGCAGTTGAAACTAAACCTAAGTTTCCCTCACAAACTTTGATTTGGTCGCTATACTGTAGCTTATTCCCAGCCGATTTATACTCTCTAGCCACTCACTCGCAATTCACTGACGTCAGGTTCACTTAAAGGAGCCACACATACTGTAGGGCTAGGCTACTGCTATGTTGACTGCTGTACTATTGAGGACTATTATGAGTTCTGTCCATCATTTGGTGGTAGGTAAAATTATGCTTATTAAATGCTTTCCCCAAATCACTTTTCACAATTTTTTTTCAAGAGTAATATTATCGGTTATCGTATCGGTATCGGCCACAACAAACCAATAAATATCGGTTATCGTTATCGGCCCTAAAATTCCATATCGGTGCATCTCTACTAACGGGTATAGTTCTGTATCATCTGCATAAGAATAATAAAAACAACAGGCCACAGTACTGAGCCTTTAGGCACTCCATATTTTACCATAGTCTGGGTAGATGGTTTATTATGGACCTGTACAAATTGTTAAGTATTTAAGTATAAGTATTTACTGTAAGTATATATACTCATTTGATCCTGTGAGGGAAATTTGGTCTCTGCATTTATCCCAATCCGTGAATTAGTGAAACACACTCAGCACACAGTGAACACACAGTGAGGTGAAGCACACACTAATCCCGGCGCAGTGAGCTGCCTGTTACAACAGCGGCGCTCGGGGAAAAGTGAGGGGTTAGGTGCCTTGCTCAAGGGCACTTCAGCTGGTCCTACTGGTCGGGGTTCAAACTGGCAACCCTCCAGTTACAAGTTGTTAAGTATTTAAGTATAAGTATATATACTCTTTTGATCCTGTGAGGGAAATTTGGTCTCTGGATATATCCCAATCCGTGAATTAGTGAAACACACTCAGCACACAGTGAACACACAGTGAGGTGAAGCACACACTAATCCCGGCGCAGTGAGCTGCCTGCAACAATAGTGGCGCTCAGGGAGCAGTGCGGGATTAGGTGCCTTCCTCAAGGACACTTCAGCCGTGCCTACTGGTCGGGGTTCAAACCGGCAACCCTCCGGTAACAAGTCCGAAGCGCTAACCAGTAGGCCACGGCTGCCCCCATGTTGTGTATATGTATGTAAATTAATTAAATGTTGTGCGAGGTCTCATCTGTGATTCTGTTATGATTTCGCTATCTTTCAGCAATGGAGTATGTGTATTTGGTGAAACTGATTGGTCATACTGTTGAAAATAACTGTTTTGTGAACTTTATTCAACATAGCCAGTGATTTAGGCGAAACTTATGGTGTTAATTACAGTGAAATATACAATTTCAGAAAAATAGGGTTGAAACAGGTAAAAAAAATGGAGACATCGTTTTTTTCCATGATCAGTGACCTCTAAAGACAGTCCAACCACTCTCCAAAAATTAACATTTCAAACTCATAGAAACCACATAGGCCCCCTGACTAATAATCGTACGACCACAATCTCTAATCGTGACATCCCTAGTTCAGATTGATGGCGCCACGTGTGGATGACTTCACATTGGTTAACGTCTCGTGTTTTTCTTCAGAAAACCAAGGTTGTATTCATAATCATAACCATACATTTTTGAATGTGGTCAACATTATTTGGAATACTTTTTTTGTAAAGGGAAAAAACAATGCACTGTAAGACCGATTCATGTTCATATTCAGACAGGCTTAATAAAAACAAACCACAAACTCAGCTCAACTGTTGAAATCAGAGTCAACCAAGACTGACATTTAGATTTCTGGTGCTACCACCCTCAAATTATTATGCCATGTTACCGTATTATAGCATCATATGAGTATAAAAATACATATAGCAGCTTTTGATTGCATCCGGAGGCTGCATTTATCGTGGCAGGCGATTTCAATAAAGTCAACCTCAAGAAAGTTCTACCGAAGTACCCATCAACATGTGAGCTCCCCAACTCAAGGTGATAACACCCTGGATCACGCATACACTATAGACGGAATAGACAGAAGCTCAAATGTGAGCAGCCTGTGATTCACTCAGTACAGCGCTGGACAGATCAATCAGACGCTGCCCTGCGTGACTGTTTCCACACTACAGACTGGGGAGTTTTTCGGACTGCTGCTGATAACATCAACGATTTCACTGAGTATGTAACAGGCTACATATGCAAATGCATTGATGACATTGTACCGAGAGTGACTGTAGGAACTTTCCCTAACCAGAAGCCATGGGTGAACGGAGAGGTATGTTCAGCACGAGCTCGGACAGCTACCTTCCATTCTGGCAACCCAAGTGAGTACAGTAAAGCACGTTATGAACTGACAAAATCAATTGAAAGGGCTAAGAAGAAAGTACAGGGAAAAAGTGGAGTCACACTACAGCGGCTCTAACAGCAAAGACATGTGGAGTGGGCTAAGGACAATTACAGACTACAGAGGAAAGAGCTTCAGAGCAGAGGTGTCTGCTTCTCTTGCAGAGGAGCTGAAATCCTTCTGTGCCCGCTTTGAGAATGACATCAGGTCAGAGTCTCTGTTAGAGCAAAATTGCTTCCCATTTCAGTTATCTGAAAGAGATGTGTGTAAATCCTTTAGGAGGGTGAATACATATAAAGCTCTAGGACCTGACAACATCCCAGATCGTGTTCTCAAGGCTTGTGCATCTGAACTAGCTGAGGTCTTTATGGACATCTTTAATCTCTCCCTGCTTCAGTCTGTTATTCCCGCATGTTTCAAGAAGAGGTCCACCTTCATTCCAGTCCCTAAGAAATCAACAGTGAGCTACCTTAATGATTACCGCCCTGTTGCTCTCACCTCTGTTGTTATGAAGTGCTGTACTCATTGTACACTCATGACTGTATGGCAACTTACACCTCAAACATCATCATTAACTTTGCTGATGACACCACCATCTCATCATCATCATATTCGGCTGTATCACAAGTGATGATGAGTCTGCTTACAGAGCAGATGTGGCAACTCTGACATCTTGGTGCAAGGAAATCAATGTCCGCAAAACCAAGGAACTGATAGTGGACTACAGGAGACTGCAGGAAGAGGAACACACACTCATCTACATTGGGGGCACAGCAATGGAGAGGGTCAGCTGCTTCAGATTCCTTGGAAATAACATCAGTGAAGATCTGAGCTGGTCACACCATATAGGTAAGGTCACAAAGTCCGCAAAACAGCAGACGGTGAAATACTGGCCAACTTCTATTGCTGTACCATTGAGAGTATCCTGACTGGCAACATCACAGCATGGTATGCTAACATCACCGCCCATGACCGCAAAGCTCTGCACAGCGCATTACAAGGACTGAGTTACCAACTATTCAGGACCTTTATAGCCAGCGCTGTAGGAGAAAGACTGAGCGGATCCTTGCTGACCCCAGTCATCGAAACCACAGTCTCTTCACCCTCCTATCATCTGGTAGAAGATACAAAAGTATGCAGACCTGTACCAGATACAGAGACAGTTTTTTTATCCACAAGCCACCAGGATGCTGAACTGTCATTTTCTTCCTCATAACTATTCCCGTATTCCCACGATACATCAGTGCGAGAATAAAGCTAGCTTTAACGTGCAAACTAATAATAATTTGGACCGTTGCCATGTAGTTACATATTCATTATATAGCCATAACCATTAGTGCTCCATGATTTTTTTTTTTACCTACTGTATTTCAGATAAGGACCAGAAGAAAAAAAAAAAGAAAAAATCAAACACTTTTATTTTAACTTAACCTTCCTCTGATTTGAATCACCTCAGTTATCAATCGAAGCAAACAGGGAGAAGAAATGTCAACACAATCATGAAAAACACTCAAATAAATAAATGTGCACATAAGTCAGCAGCACTGATTGAAACCTGGAAATATTGTAAACAAAGTAGCTTAATTGGCTAGTTTATCATAGTCTACTGGTTGGACTGTTCAGTTTCCCCTTACCGGGATTGTCCTTCTTTTTAATAGCCTGTCCTGGGAAATGTATCCACTCCCGGGACACTGAATGTCCCGGTTTTCAAAAGGCTACGTGAACACGTAGGCTATGGTCATTGTTCAATTTACTATTTTCTCTCCACTTGAAATAGCCTACAGAGTGGGACAGTGTCTCTTGTGTAGAATGGGCTATCATTGGCTCTGTAGGGACGTGACGTAGCCTATCTAGAGCGTCGGTCTTGGCAGCTACTACAGGCGGCAGAAGTACCGGTACTGCAAATAGGCCTACTCAACATCGTTCGCTATCGTAGGCTATAATATGGCGAGGCGGAGGACGAAGATAACAGTGTCAAGTCATATTTATTTATATAGCACACTTAATAGAATAGAATAGAATACCACTAAAAGTTGCCACTCTTGGTCAGTGCTTTTTTCTAAAAGAGCAATAAATAATTCACAAATAATAGGTAAACATACAGGAAAAACATCCCTAATATGCCCCGCCCTCTCAACCTGCAACACAACATCAGTAGGGTAAAACTAACCTGTCTCACGACGGTCTAATCCCAGCTCACGTTCCCTATTAGTGGGTGAACAATCCAACGCTTGGTGAATTCTGCTTCACAATGATAGGAAGAGCCGACATCGAAGGATCAAAAAGCGACATCGCTATGAACGCTTGGCCGCCACAAGACAGTTATCCCTGTAAACGCAATGTTATTGACCCAAGGTGCTCAGAAATAAAATAAACAGTAATAAAATCAAAAATAATGACATAAATGACAAAAAATAAAAATAAATAAATTAAAATACAAAATAATAATAATAATAATAATAATAATAATAATAATAATAATAATAATAAACAGATTATGATTGTAGATAAAAAATAAACATATGGTTACTGAAACTACTACTACTATAGGCCTAGAAAAAGATGTACAGTAAAGTTAGATGCCAGTTAATATAATACAGAAAAGAAATAGAAATAAGATTACATGGAAAAAATAAATAAATAAATAAATAAATAAAGAACCAAACAAGGGGATAAATTAATGGACATCATAGGGCAAAGAAAATAGATGGGTCTTTAAATTTGATTTAAAACTACTGATTGGTGGGACAGGACTTAATTTCTATAGGGAGATTATTCCAGAGTCTAGGGGCAGCAACAGAAAAAGTTCTTTTAGTTTTAAGGGTTGCCTTTGGGACTGATAGAAGAAGTTGTGAGGAAGACCTCAGTGGCCTAGAAGGACAGTAGGGACTTAAAAGGTCACAGATATACTGTGGTGCCATTCCATTTAGGGCTTTGAAAACAAAAAGTAAAACTTTAAAATGAATTCTGTAATTGACAGGTAACCAATGGAGTTGGGCCAGCACAGGACTTATGTGCATATGTTTCTTTGTTCCAGTAAGAAGCCTAGCTGCTGCATTTTGGACTAATTGAAGTCGGTAGATTGGTTCAGACCTAAATACAGAGAGTTACAATAGTCCAGCCTAGATGTAACAAAAGCATGGATTACAGTTTCTAAGTCAGTATATGAGAGCCAGGGCTTTAATTTAGCTATTTGTCTTAATTGAAAAAAGCTTCCCTTAACCACACTACTGACTTGCTTATTGAAATTCAAAGAGGAATCTAGGAAAACGCCTAGATTTCTGACCTCACTGTGGCAATTTACAGCCAGTGGCCCAAGTGCATTTCTTATCTTAGGAACAGAGCTGAGTGGACCAAAAATAATTATCTCTGTTTTCTTTTCATTTAATTTTAAGAAATTTGCAGCCATCCAACTCTTTATGTCATTAAGGCAGTTAAACAGGCTTTCCAAGGTGCAGGAACTTTCGGCTGTTAATGGCAGATACAATTGAGAGGTCATCAGCATAGCAGTGATATTGAATGTTATGTTTGTTAAAAATGGAGCCAAGAGGCAGCATATAAAGGGAGAATAGCAGAGGGCCTAAAATGGGACACCACATTTGATAGGAGCAATGGACGAAGAGCAATTACCTAATCTTACAGAGAATGTTCTATCATTCAGATATGATGTGAACCATTTCAACACCACCCCTTGCAGACCAACTTCAACCTCCAGACGTTTTAACAGGATGCTATGGTCAATGGTATCAAAAGCAGCACTAAGGTCAAGAAGTGCTAAGAGGGCACAAGAACCATTATCTACTGAGCAAAGAATATCATTTTGCACCTTAAGTAGAACAGATTCGGTGCTATGAAGTTTTCTAAAACCTGACTGAAATTTATCTAGGATGTTGAAAGCATTCAAATAAGAAGTGACCTGAGAGAGAACAACTTTTTCCAGGATCTTTGAAACAAAAGGTAATTTGGAAATAGGCCTATAGTTTTTCAGGTCACTGTAATCAACACTGGGCTTCTTTAGTAGAGGTTGGACAATTGCATGCAAGTGTGTCCACAAGACTGACAAGCCAGTAAAAAAGAAAATGAAACGTTCGACATAAGTTATTTCAATGTTTGATTGAGACATACTAAATAAAAGTGGCTAGGTGAGGCCAAGGTATGGTAAAGGCAAATCTAATGTCATCCCTCTACTTATTTCTTTAGCAAAAACAAGCACAACCACCAGAATCTAAGCAATTAGGTCAGCTAAGATAAGTAAGAAAAGTTCACTCTTATGAGAATACTTGAGATGTTTAAAATATTCAGGGCTATGCACAATCTTACTGCACAAAGGCTAATTTTGTCTTGTGGGTCTAATTGGTTGGTCGGGTCATCGAGTTTCTCCACTCAGTTTCAAATGAATATTTTTTCTCCTTGGGACAGGCCGGTTTGAGTCTTGGAAAATAATTTTCCATTTACATCGGGATTGAGATTATAAGAACTTAGCAGTCAACTTGAATGCAACAGTTTTGAACAAATTTGCACAGCGTGCTAATGATGCTAACCGGATTTAATAGCAATTTATAAATTATACTATAGCCAGTCGTCTTTTACGATTTTGAATGTTTGGAATAAATGTGCATGCTTAGGAGGGATGCGTCTGTTGAGAGGGAGAGAGAGAGAGTGCACAGGGCAAGGACTCATGAGAGTCTGTGTTAAGGTAGGCCTACTTCTATCGCCTATTGCACATACTAGCTACAATGCAAGATATATTTAGCCTATTTATTTATGGACAACGTAAGGCGGGAGGTGTGTGTTGATTTTAATTATCGAACGTTCTATCAAACGTATTTTTATTGATAACGATTACATGTCTATCACGATATATATCGCTATCGTTTTATCACCCAGCCCTAGTACAAATTTGAATTCAAACGGTTATTCACAATTGATGAGTTGAAAACGCATCGTTTTGTTGCGTAAGGCCCCTGTTCATGTTGCACAGAACTTTTAATGACATTTTGAGTCTGTTAAGAGGCAAAAAAGGCACGTTTAGATGATGCCCCCAGAACTAGCATTGTAACTAGGAGTACTGGCCATTAGCTGCAGCTATTCCAGTTCGGTAGCACCGATTTTGGTCGGGTTTTTTTTCCGTATCGAGAGTACTCGTGACGTCTAGCGATCAAGATCCATGTAAAAATCGGCCGGATTTCTCCTTTAAAGTTGAGCTGGCTCTTGAGCACAAGAATTTCATTACTTATAATTCCTTTTATGAGTACATGACTGTGAGATTGAGGCTTGCCCACCCCTCTCTCATATCAGGATGACCGCAAGAAAAACGACTAGGCAACTCAAGACTAAAGTGAAGCGGGTGCGAGTTTTATTTACAGTGCAGTAGCAGTGATTAACAAAAGAGAAAACAAAAACTGAGAATAAACGAAAAACAAAACCGGCCTCAATCAGGCAACACAAATATAACTACAACAAAAGACTGTTTAGAGAACGATCACGATCACACTTTTTCTTGCACTTGCACTTACTTCACTGCACAGCTTCACAGCAAGCGTGCTTTCCCCTTGCTCTCTCTCCCCAAATGAAAACCCCTGCCCTTTTGAAGGGCTCACAATCTACCCGAGAGCAGCGATTGGACAGACAATAAACCAATCCGAAAATGGCATTACAAAAACCTTTAAAAACACACATTTGGAAGTACATACAAATTATCACAATATCCCCAGAAAATAGCTTTTAAAAAGTAGAAAACATAAATCCCATATTTACTTATTTTAGTATACTGTATGCATGAAATAAAGCTACAAAACAATTACTCACATATCACCATGACAACCAAAGTTTGCGCCACTGAACCGGACAGTGGTTAAGAACATTGGTTCCGCAAGGGCTCCGGTTTCCCCACGGACCATTCTGATGGAACACCCATTGGCAGCGGTGAGGTGAGAAATGTTTGTTTGTAGTGCAGTGAACTATTGTGTTGCGAGTGGAATATGGGACGAGACAACTGGTACCTGCGTTGCTCGCAACGATGGTAAGTACATGTTTTAACTGAGATGTGTGTGTTTGTGACGTGTGCATTTTCGCGATAGCCGCGCTAAAAGGAAAAAGTTTGAATACGGTGTGTAGGAGATGCTAACAGGTGTCTGGGTCTATGTGTGTGTGCGGGAGTGTGCTGGCGTGTCAATGGGAGTGTCTGTGCGTGTCGGGAGGTGTGTGAGTGTAGAAAGGATGTGTCGCTGGCGTTTTGGTGTAAAATGTCACTACCACACATCTTCATTTTTCACATTTCCTCCCCCTTCTGTTGGCTCGCCATGGTGGTGGCGAGACAGGAAGTCCGCAACAGGGTTCTGTGACCCCGCCCTGTACCTCACAGTAAACCTAAAAGGTTGCAACGACAAAAACCACCGAGTGATTCGAGCATTCGAGTCTTTCATTCGGCCCAGCCATTGTAGGGCCCTGTGATCAGTCTCCAAAAGAAAGTCTCTAC
The DNA here is from genome assembly GCF_018492685.1 of Alosa sapidissima. NCBI lineage: Eukaryota > Metazoa > Chordata > Actinopteri > Clupeiformes > Clupeidae > Alosa > Alosa sapidissima. The sequence goes on along the minus strand of NC_055969.1, from coordinate 1,417,642 downwards.
CCAGCAGGTAGTATTTAAAGGTCTCTAGTGCCCACTTTACAGCCAGGCACTCAAGCTCCACCACGGAGTACCTGGTCTCGCGAGGGAAGAGCTTGCGGCTTATATAAGCCACCGGCTTCTGCTGCTCCGCCTCCCCCTGAAGAAGGACTGCCCCCAGCCCAACCCCAGAGGCATCCGTCTGAACTGTGAATGTCTGTTCAAAATCTGGGCTCTGTAGAACAGGCTCAGCAACCAGAGCCCCTTTCAGGTCCTGGAAAGCCCGCTCGTGCACCTCTCCCCACTCGACCTTGGCTGACCCCGACTTGCGAGTCAGGTCTGTGAGGGGTGCAGCACGGGAAGCGAAGTTGGGTATGAATCTCCGGTACCAACCGGCGAGACCCAAGAAAGATCGGACGTCCTTCTTTGTCTTTGGCCGAGGACAGTCTCGGACCGCCCCAACTTTGTCTTTCTGGGGCCTAATGACCCCCTTGCCGATGATGTGGCCCAGGTATCGCACCTCCTGCTGGGCCAGAGAGCACTTTTTCGGCTGAATGGTCAGCCCAGCCTCGCTGATCCGACGGAACACCTTGCCCAGGTGTTCAAGGTGCTCACTCCAGGTGGCGCTCCAGACCACCACGTCATCCAGATAGGCCGCTGCGTAACCGCCTGTGCCCTCCAGGAGACGGTCCATCAGCCTCTGGAAGGTTGCTGGCGCCCCCTGCAAGCCAAAGGGCATGGTGGTGAACTGGTACAGCCCCTGCGGAGTACGAAAGGCTGTGTACTGCTTTGCCTCCTCTGCCAGTGGCACCTGCCAATACCCCCTGCAGAGGTCCAGCGTGGTGATGTAGGACGCCCTCCCAAGCCCCTCGATCAGGTCCTCCAGCCTGGGCATTGGGTAGGCGTCAAAGGTGGACTGTGCGTTCAACTGCCTGAAGTCAATGCAGAAGCGTATGCTCCCGTCCTTCTTCGGGACCAGCACAACTGGACTGCTCCAGCTGCTGCTGGACCTCTCGATCACGCCCAGCTGCTTCATCACCTCCAGCTCCTCCTGCAGAGCGGGAAGCAGCCGCTCTGGGATGCGGTACATGCGTTGCCGCACTGGCGTAGAGTCCTTCAGCAGCAGGTCGTGTTCCACCAGCTGCGTCCGTCCCGGCTGCTCAGAAAACAGGTCAGGAGGAATGATGGCCTTCAATTCCTGCGCCTGCTGAGCCGTCAAGTGGGAAATCTCAGGGTCAGTTGGTGAAACTGCTGACGGGAAGAACTGCTCTGGTGGCTCTACATCACCCTGCACGTCCTGCACCATCAGCTGCTGGCTGGGCACTTCTTCCCGGTCCCACCACTCCTTGAGCAGGTTTACGTGGAACGCCTGCTTGGTCTTTCGACGCCCCGGCATCTCCAGCTCATACGTCACAGGCCCCAACTGACGTGTCACCCGGTACGGTCCTTGCCACCGGGCCAGCAGCTTATTCTCGGTGGTCGGCAGCAACAGCAGGACCTGCTGCCCAGGCGCGAAGCTCCTCTGCCTCGCCCTCTGGTCATACCACCGAGCCTGGATCTGCTGGGCCTTTGTCATGTTGTCCTCCACGATGGTCGCCATCTCCTCCATCTTCTGTCGCATCTTCAAGACATACGAGAGCACACTGTCCTGCTCCTGGGGTTTCGGGGTCACCCAGGTGTCGCGCAGAAGATCCAGTGGGCCCCGGACCTGGCGCCCATACAGGAGCTCGAACGGGGAGAAACCAGTGGATGCCTGTGGTACCTCCCTGTAGGCAAACAGGAGGTATGGCAACCACTGGTCCCAGTATTTGCCATTGTCCGCCACAAACTTCTTGAGCATGGCCTTCAGGGTCTGGTTATACCGCTCCACCAGCCCATCAGTCTGGGGATGGTAGGGAGTGGTCCTTATCCCCTTAATTCCCAGTAAACTATAAACTTGCCTCAATGTTTTTGACAGAAATGCAGTACCTTGGTCAGTGAGGATTTCGTGTGGTATGCCTACCCTAGAGATCAGTTGGAGAAGTGCACGTGCAACTGAACCTGCTGTGATTTTGCGTAGTGGGAATGCTTCGGGGTAGCGTGTTGCATAGTCACACATTACAAGGATAAATCTGTGACCTGAGCGTGTTCTCTCAAGGGGTCCCACTATATCCATCCCTAACCTCTGAAAGGGAACACCAATGATGGGTAGTGGATGCAAAGGGGAAGGTTTAGCTTTGTGTTTACTGGTCAGTTGACAGATGGAACATGAACGACAGTAACGTAGGACATCAGTGTACATGCCTGGCCAGTGAAAACGCTGCGCTATCCTCTCCAGTGTCTTAACAGTGCCCAGGTGTCCTGCCCATGGTATGTCATGCCCCAAACACAGCACCTTATCTCTGAGACATTTTGGGACAACAATCTGCTCAACAGCGCCATCTTTTGGTTGGTGGTACAGCAAGTCATCTTTGACAAAATAAAACTCTCCATTAAGATCAGCAGACTCTCCCGTCTTAACACCATCAATCTCAGTAACCTTAGAGAAAGCATTTTTCAACGACTCATCACTTTTCTGTAAGTCCCTTAAATTACTCGGTGGCTTCCACACATCTTTCAAATCACCCTCCGGCTTTGGTAGTTGGCCTACAGATTTCTCTGTTGTCCCCTGCATTTTAGCTAGCCTGCGCTGTCTGCGTGTCTTAGGCGTTTTATATACTGCAGGGAGGTCAATATCCAGGTCAATGTCAGTCTGACTGTATGGCAACATATCACAGATAGCCTTTGTTGCTTCATCATCTGCTGACTGCTTAGCCTGCGCTCTGGTCACCACCATGCTGACTGGCTGCACTGACTGCACAAGCTCAGGCAAAATCACAACATCCTGCCCCAACACTACAGGATAGCGTAGCCCACTCACAATGCCTGCTCTCAACAAAAAAGCTTGCCCCTGAACTTCCAGTCTAATGTCAGCAACTGGGTACACATGTTCATCTCCATTAACACAACACACTCTCAGCTGCCCTTTCCCCAAATCCTCTGATGTGTCTATGAGGTATGGCTGGACTAGAGTGTGTGTGCTACCAGTGTCCAGGAGTGCATGTGTAGACATGTCATTCACAGTTACAGGGACTGTTTGTACTCTGGACAATGCATCGTCAGCTCCCTCTTCGGGTCTTAACACACTACAAAAGCCGGACCCATGGCCTTTCTTTACTGGGCAATCTCGGGCAATGTGACCGGGTTTACTGCAGTGGTGACATAACACATGTGGTCTTGGTGGTGTAGCTGTAGGGGCTGGGTGTCTAGGTGGTGGGGTGTAGGGACGTGTAGGTGGCCTTGGTGGTGTGGTGTAGGGTGAAGTGTAGGTGTGCTGTGGTGCTCTGACCGGTCCTAACCCCCTAGGACCAACTCCCCCACCAGGAACACCAGACTTACCGCCCGCGGCTGGCCGGTTGAAGTTCTGGTTGCGGAACGTCTTTGGTCCCGGTCGAGCTGCCAGGAACGCCTCCACCAGTTCTGCCGCCTTCTGGCCTGTGGCTGGGTTGTGCTCTTTGACCCAGACCCGGATGTCAGGGGCTAGGGTGCGCAGATACTGCTCCAGAATGAAGAGCTCTCCTATCTGCTCCACCGTCTTCTCTGCTGGTCTCACCCACTTCCTGTAGAGGTCCCTCAGGCGGTCATACAGCTCCCGTGGGGTCTCTCCTGCTCTCCAGTCTGGATCCCGGAACCTTTGTCGGTAAGTCTCTCCATTAATTTCATATTTCGCCAGGATAGCCGTCTTCACTTGGTCATACCCCATGGCGTTTTGCATGTCCATTGCCACGTACGCTGCTCGGGCTCTACCTGTAAGATACGGCACCAGGTAAACGGCCCAATCAGCTCTTGGCCATCTGTAGGCCGTGGCGAGTCTCTCAAATGTCATCAGGTATTGTTCGACGTCATCCCCCTCTTCGAGCTTCGGCACTGTGGCCCTTGTCCAAGAAACTGGAGTCATCACGGCCGGGGGTGGCACTGCTTGCCGTGCTGGAGGCCATCTAGGAGCTGCCACAGGAGACACTGGGGCTGCTGGTGCTGGTACTGGCCCTTCAGGTGCTGGCGCTGGTTCTGCTGCTGCGGCTGCTGCTGCTTGGAAGCCTGGGGGTGGCACTACCAAGTTGCGCGATGGTCCATCCTGCAGTGGATCTCTGGCGCCGTCATCACCTGGTTGCCTTCGCCACTCTGCTGGACTCCGCCGTTCCCTCTCCAGCTCATCGTGGACATTGTTCAGCTGGATCTGCACACTGCGCCATCGCCTTTCTTGCTTGAGGGCCTCCTGCTGCTGGTCTTGAATGGACTGCTGAAGGAGATTGAAGAGCACGCCCATGTCCAGCGTCTGTGGAACTGCCGTTGCTCCACCCTTGGCACCTTCTGTCTGCTCACCAGCATCTGGATGCTCCTCTTCCTCCTCAGCTGTGTGTCCCTCCGTGGCATCTCGGGGTAGACGCCGATATGCCATGCTTGGCAGTCTGCCTGTCGTCTTCTTCAACGTCTTCTTTCGAGGCGCCACTGTCGCCACTTCTGACACCACCTGTGAGATTGAGGCTTGCCCACCCCTCTCTCATATCAGGATGACCGCAAGAAAAACGACTAGGCAACTCAAGACTAAAGTGAAGCGGGTGCGAGTTTTATTTACAGTGCAGTAGCAGTGATTAACAAAAGAGAAAACAAAAACTGAGAATAAACGAAAAACAAAACCGGCCTCAATCAGGCAACACAAATATAACTACAACAAAAGACTGTTTAGAGAACGATCACGATCACACTTTTTCTTGCACTTGCACTTACTTCACTGCACAGCTTCACAGCAAGCGTGCTTTCCCCTTGCTCTCTCTCCCCAAATGAAAACCCCTGCCCTTTTGAAGGGCTCACAATCTACCCGAGAGCAGCGATTGGACAGACAATAAACCAATCCGAAAATGGCATTACAAAAACCTTTAAAAACACACATTTGGAAGTACATACAAATTATCACAATATCCCCAGAAAATAGCTTTTAAAAAGTAGAAAACATAAATCCCATATTTACTTATTTTAGTATACTGTATGCATGAAATAAAGCTACAAAACAATTACTCACATATCACCATGACAACCAAAGTTTGCGCCACTGAACCGGACAGTGGTTAAGAACATTGGTTCCGCAAGGGCTCCGGTTTCCCCACGGACCATTCTGATGGAACACCCATTGGCAGCGGTGAGGTGAGAAATGTTTGTTTGTAGTGCAGTGAACTATTGTGTTGCGAGTGGAATATGGGACGAGACAACTGGTACCTGCGTTGCTCGCAACGATGGTAAGTACATGTTTTAACTGAGAAATGTGTGTGTTTGTGACGTGTGCATTTTCGCGATAGCCGCGCTAAAAGGAAAAAGTTTGAATACGGTGTGTAGGAGATGCTAACAGGTGTCTGGGTCTATGTGTGTGTGCGGGAGTGTGCTGGCGTGTCAATGGGAGTGTCTGTGCGTGTCGGGAGGTGTGTGTGAGTGTAGAAAGGATGTGTCGCTGGCGTTTTGGTGAAAAATGTCACTACCACACATCTTCATTTTTCACAATGACAATAAACTGCTTGAACTTGATTGGCCCACTTCCTCTGTTCTTTTTTTTGCATGTCTGTTTTGGTGTGTATGCCCTGTGCTTTCAGGGGACCACAGTGCTCAAGCTTCTTGATTTGTAATGATAAATGTTGTTTTATATTCTGTCATATTTCATAGACATTACCTACCTAGCTATATGAATGTGTGTCTTAATTTTTTTTTACAGATAATGGAGGACAGACTCTGGCGGGAGGCAGCAATTGGCCTCTGCGTGGCAGAAAATGGTCTTTGTGGGAGGGGGGAGTGCGGGCTGTTGGCTTTGTTAGTAGTCCTTTGCTGGACAAACCTGGCACCATTAGCCATGAGCTCATCCATATCTCTGATTGGCTGCCTACACTGGTGAACTTAGCTGGTGGATCAACGTATGGGATAAAAAGCCTAGATGGTTTTGATGTTTGGAAAACAATCAGGTGAGTATTCACATTCTACACCTAGAGCTACATTCACATTCTAGATCCTAGAGGGGAAACATTGTTGGGTACAGTCAGGGACGAATTAAGCACACTCAGGGCCATGGGACGACACCTATTTAGAAGGTCCTCCTAAAATGATGCTATAACATTTCCAGGTCGTGCTGAAAATGTACCAATTTACAACCACAATGAAATGCTACATGCTGACTATTTCACAATGGAGCAACACCATTGTGAGCAAGATGTGGTGATGCTGATTACAGTACAAACATCTGATTACAAAAATGTAATATTCAGTAATCTAATTAAGTCTATGGGACTGACTGTTGCGAAGTGTGTCCAAATTCACACCCATTCATCTCTGATGATACTCATCACAGATATATCACATGCATATCAAGTGACGATTTTCTACATTGTTTCCTAGTTTGGGCTGAAATTCTAAAGTAATAGCTCCCCAAATGAATTGGCTTGCCAAATCAGTGAATCGAAAGTTGGTCACAGCATGCACAGATCTGTGCCTTGGGCTAAATGACATCTGAACATATGCAAGCACAGGTTACTTCAGGTCACAAATGCAGAGGAGTATAAAGCACATTCTTCATCCAGTGGTTCAGTGGTTCACGGTAGGGGCAGCCGTGGCCTGCTTATACTTATATACAAGACTTCAGCGAATATAACAATTCATAATAAATAAAATATTTATGTCAGTGAAAAAGTCTGTATCCCACCATCATTATTTTTTTATTGCCAGATTCCAAACAGTCCCACCAGCGTCAGCTTTGTGCTGACAAGCAAAAACATGAAAATATTCATGAGACACAAATTGTCATTCTTTGAAGGCTGATATAATAAACGTGCAAGTATTGACGCATCATACTGGGGCAGTCGTGGCCTGCTGGTTAGCGCTTCGGACTTGTTACCGGAGGGTTGCCGGTTCGAACCCTGACCAGTAGGCATGGCTGAAGTGCCCTTGAGCAAGGCACCTAACCCCTCACTGCTCCCCGAGCGCCGCTGTTGTAGCAGGCAGCTCACTGCGCCGGGATTAGTGTGTGCTTCACCTCACTGTGTGCTGAGTGTGTTTCACTAATTCACGGATTGGGATAAATGCAGAGACCAAATTTCCCTCGTGGGATCAAAAGAGTATATACTTCAGGCTTCTTCTGTTTCCATGCTTGAGATTGGATTAGGGCCGTGGCCAGTAGGGCAGGGCCAAATCGGGGCTGAACTGGGGACTTTTTGAATGGAATACAATGCAGCAGTTAAATCAGAGAAATGTAAAAACCAATGGGTAGCATTTGTTTAGGGTTGCCTAGCAACATTCATTACTTTGCTTGTATTTGTAAAGAAACACAATCTACAGATATATGCAGGGTAGAAATTTCACGGTGGACACGACGGTCATGGCCGTCATTGCCCCTTGTGTTGGCCGTGATGCCAACACAAGTTTACAGGCCACTGTGGCCTTGGTGCACCCTTCTTTCAATATTCTGCTTTGCATCCGACTAATAGCGATTTTTATTTAGCCTATGGCCTGTCAAAATAATCTTAGCATTCACAGCGTAAATTCATTTAGTCTTTTACGCAGTGGAGAAAGTGACAAGAATGGCAAGAGAAAATAAAAGTGCCTCCAAATTCACCAATTCTTCTCAGTATCATATCACATGAAAGGGCTTTTTCTCAGCTTTTAAACGATGTTAGCCGCTAATTTTTGTGGTGAACGGTTCGAGAGAAAAGTAAACTAGATGTACCGCAGAGCGGTACAAAATATGACCGCCGCCCAGTCGAGCAGATATGTTCCACAAAAATAAGTCACGTTTGTCAAATTGTGTCCATTTCCTACTTTGTTCCTTTTTTGTGTTTGCAATTGAGTGTGTGCAGAGTGTGTGGTTGTTTTTGTGTATATGTGTGCTTCCGTGTGTGTTTTGGTTGCTAGGTTGTCATCGTAGAAGTGGTTGATGGGTTGTTGCTAGTCTGTTGCTAACTTAGTTGTGGTCATTGCTATGCTGGTTGCTAGGTTTATTTCATTGGTTGCTATATGTGTTGCTACTGTAGGTGTAACTGTGGAAGTGGTTGCTAGGCTGTTGCTAGGGTATTTGACATGGTTGCTAGGGTACTTGATGTGGTAGCTATGTTGGTTGGTAGGTAGGTGGTGGTTTAATATCATTGGAATGGCTGAACAGTTAAATAGGTGGATAGTTTAAATGGTTAAATTAATTAATAGAGAATTATTGTAGTGAGGACTTTTATTCTGAAACACTTGTAGGCAGAGGAAGCAGTGGAACAGGATCTGTAGCACAGCTGTCAACCCTCCCGTTTTTTCCAGGTTTCTCACGTATTTTAACTTTTTTCCCGTTGTCTTCCCGTTTTAATATTTTCCCGTAAATATCCCATATTTTAACAATCTCATAACATTAGCTATACCATCGGACTTGTCAGTCTCTGTTGTCCTGTTGCTACCCCCTTGCCCTTCCAGCGAAACGGATGTTTTCAAAGCATCGTTTTGCTTGCTTGAAGGCAACAGTAAGACTATTTAAGATGACAGTGTGGTTGTCGTGAGCGCACGATTTAGTAGCACCTGCATAGTGTACGGCCGCACGCACTGTGTGTATCGGCCTACCAGGCTACTCAGCTACGAGTAGGCCTACAGAAAGAATTCCCCCTGTTTGTATATTCACTCCAAGTTGGCCTACCTTAACTTCCCAACTCTGCACTGTAGCCCATAAATTGCATGACAGGCTATTTATATTTTTCTCTAAAATAACCAAATGCATTTGTTCAACTTTTTGAAGAAGAATTACGCACTAGGCTACTTGGAACGCACACATTTTGTTTGCGCAGGAGAGAGAATGACACAGGGGCATCAATTACAGAACTTTAGCCTTGTTAGGGCTGTATAAAGTTGACCAAATTAATATAGGCTGTTAGTACTAATACTGCAACCCTTCCAACGTTGGGGGACGAATGTCAACATTTTCCCGTATTCTGCGTGAGAAACCCGGGAATTCCAAAAACGAATATATGTTGTCAGAGAGTAAGGAAACACGATGAATTGAAGTAATGGCTTATTTGACAACATTACTATACCCCATAAAACCCATGGGAAAAAACATTTTTCGTTTTAGTTTTTAATTAAACTAAAAATAGTTTAAAAACTAAGTTACAAAGATGAAAAATACAAAGCACACATGTCCTAAGTAAGACCTACGTAACATAGTTTGAATGAAGTTTCTACGTTAAGCGGTTGAAGCTACAGTAACTGCGTTAAAAGAAGAATAATAAAAAGCCTAGGAAAAACAGTACAGTGCATTTTCATGCAATGTAATAAGAAGACTTTGGAATTTTACTGCTGTGTGTGCTAATAAGCTAACATGGGTTTATGTGTTTAATACTGTGTATTATTAGTTTTTTTTACGGTTTGACTATGGAGAAGACTTCATTAAAACCAGTAAAAGGAAACCACTTGTGCCTGCCCGTGCTTGAGAGGGATCAGTGAAAACTCGGACTGTTCATCGACGTGAGTGGGTGATGCAGCAAGCTGAAGGACTAGCGAGCTAATCTCAACGTGGTGGCTACGGTGCATCGAACGGTCGTCGAAGGACTGGCAGATGAGTGGAAAACACGCACTTGTAACATGTAGTTAAAACACACACACGGGCTGGAAGAGCAACGTTTCAAGGCAAAGCCATAAAGAACTTGGACACTAACAAGAGTGGGCTAAGAGGGCTTTATAAGAAGTTGTTGTTAAAGTTCATGTGAATGATAGCTGATTTAATTATTGTACTGTGTGTGGTTAACTTTTCTGCTTAGCCAAATGTTTAACTGAAGCTTGCCATTTAGTTTATGGTCAAATTCAATGCTATATGCAAATTTAAAGTGTGTGTTTTGGTAATATTAAGTGAAGGCTATTTGCTATTTCATATTTGAGTTCTCCAGAAGTGAACTGATATTTTGTTTATTCTCCAGAAGTGAACTGATATTTTGTCCAAGCTACTGGCAGATGCTTTAAGCGCCAACAGAATCCCAGTTCCTGAACCTTCAATATTCAGTGGGGATCCATTGAAGTACAGCGTCTGGAAACTCTCATTTGAAACACTCATTGACCAGAAGAATATCCAAGACAAAGAGAAGATATACTATCTCCGTAGATATGTAAGTGGACAAGCTAAGACTGCACTTGATGGCCATTTCCTACTTGTAACCGAATCTGCCTATGTTGCTGCATGGAAGATTTTGGAAGAGAGCTATGGAAACCCATTTACAATCGCAAAGGCATACAGAGACAAACTCCAAGCATGGCCCAAGATGGGATCTAAAGACAGCTTTGAGCTCAGAGAGTTTGTTGATTTTCTCCGCAGTTGTGAGGCCGCCATGGTCCACATCCAGGCATTGCAGATCTTAAACGACTGTAATGAAAACAGAAAGATTCTTTCAAAGTTACCAGATTGGCTAACTGCGAGATGGAACAGGAAAGTCATTGAAGTAGAAGAACAGAGCAGCCAGTTCCCCTCTTTTAGCCAGTTTGTGAAATTTCTGACAAGAGAAGCGAAAATTGCCTGTAATCCGGTTACATCATTGCAATCACTAAAGCAAAGTGAAACTGACAAGCCAAAATACCAAAGACATCAAAATGTTAAAGCAAAGACACTGACTACAACTTCTAATGAAGAGACTATCAAGACATGCATTTTCTGTAAGAAGACTGGGCGTGCTTTACACAAATGCAGGAAGTTTGTGGAGAATTCAGTCACTGATAGAGTGAAATTTGTTCAAGCTGAAAGGCTATGCTCTGGTTGCCTCAAATCTGGTCACCTCTCAAAGAGCTGCAACAATAGGAGTGTTTGTGATGCATGCCACAAGCAACATCCTACTTGTCTGCATGAGGAGAGACACAAAGAAGAACAACGACTACCACGTACCAAACAAAATCCAAGTCAAGAGAAATCAAGTACAACTCAAGAAAAGAACAAAGAAAGGCCTCAAGCAACACAACATAAAGAAAAAGTCACAGTTGCTACTTCAAATCGAGTAATCCTGGATGAAGCAAATACACAGACCTCTGCAATAATTCCTGTCTGGCTTTCATCTGCAACTCAACCAGTGCAAGAAGTCCTTGTACATGCTCTCTTGGTTTTCTCAAAGCGACACAACTTTTGTTCTAAGTGAAGTAGCCGAAGCTTTGGAGGCCAACAAAGAGCAAGTCAAGTTAAAACTCTCTACTATGACGTCAAGAACTACCGTAGTAAGTTCTCAAAGAGTGAACAACTTACAAGTCCGTGGCTTTTACTCTGGTAAGAAGATCTCTTTACCACCAACCTACACGCGTGAATTTATTCCCTCTAACAGAACTCACATACCAACTGATGAAACTGCAAAGGCTTGGTCCCATCTAGAGCACCTCCAAGAAGATGTAGCACCTTTGCAAGACTGTGAAGTAGGTCTGCTCATTGGTTACAACGGCTCACAAGCCCTTCTGCCACGAGAAGTTGTGTCCGGCAAAGAAAATCAGCCTTACGCACAGCGCACGGATCTTGGATGGAGTATTGTCGGCCATGGGAATCCCTGTGTAGATTATGGAGATGCCTTCGGAATCAGCCATCGCATAGTAGTGAGACAGGTGACACCAGGTGTTGAGCCCTCTGTCTATCTCAAAACAGAAGTGCACTATGTGAACAGATCCAAAGTTAAAGAAATTACCCCTTTAGACATCATAAAGGTCCTCGAATCAGACTTCTCAGAAAGAGCTGGAGAAGAGGATCCTGTGTCTCAGGATGACCTCAAGTTCCTGTCAAAGATGAGAGAAGGCATAACACAAAAGGAAAATGGTCATTATGAAATGCCATTACCGTTCAAAGAGGAAAGACCAAAACTACCAAACAATAAGATATGTGCAATACATCGCCTAAATTGTCTTGAAAGGAGGCTTAAAAAGAATGAAACATACTACAAAGACTATGTCAACTTTATGGATGACCTCATTTCACGTGGTGATGCAGAGAAGGTCCCTGAGGAAGAAATTGAAATTGATATTCCACACCATGGAGTTTATCATCCACAAAAACCCGGGAAAATACGTGTAGTGTTTGACTGTTCTGCCAAGTTCCAAGAAACATCTCTCAATGACCATCTGCTCACTGGAACTGACCTGACAAATACACTGGTGGGTGTCCTGTGCAGATTCAGAAAAGGCTCCATAGCAGTGATGTGTGACATCGAAAGGATGTTTCATCAGTTTCATGTGAAAAGAGAAGACCAAGATTACTTACGATTCCCATAGAAGTAGGCTACACTCAAAAACCAGCCCTGAAAGTATATACAAAACAAATGATCATAATACCAGTATTTAAATACACAGACTATGTATAAAAATACACAATATTTATAAAAACACAGAGTAAATAGACATGGAAAATCAAGTACATAGTAACATTTCAAATTTAAACTGTAAGGAGTCATTGAAGACAAGTGCAAAATGTTCATAAGATATCAGACTACGCACATAGACCTACAAAAAGCACGACAAATTTAGTTCCTCATTTAAACCATGAGGTTCAAGTATTAAGGGTAAATATCCAGAATGCCTCCCTACATAAGAGTTTTTTGATCATGTCTCCGCCTCTAGAGGGTGTACTGATTTTTTCTATCCCCCAAAATTTTAATGAAGCTGGAGATCCATGATTTGCCTGCATATAATGTCTTGCCATGGCATAAGTGGTGTTTTTAGTGCGAATTGCTGTTTTGTGCTCTGATATTCTAATTTTTAGTTGATGTTTTGTCTGTCCAATGTATACCAGACCACATGGACATTTTAATAAGTAAATTACATGTGTACTATTACAATTGATAAAAGAACTAATAGGATAAGATTTACCCGTCCTGGGATGCGAAAAATCTTTAGTGTTGGTAGAGTTAGAACACTGGGCACAATTACCGCATTTGTAGAATCCCAGCAGTGGATTAGAAAGCCAGGTCGTGGGAGGCGAAAATTTCATGTCAGAATGGACCAAGCGGTCTCGAATATTGCGGGCACGTTTGAAGGCGAATCTAGGTGGCTCCGCACAGATGTCTTTTAAGGCAGGGTCACTCTGGAGGATATGCCAATGATTTTTTACTATGTGTTTTATTCTCCCCGTCATTGGCGAATAGCGGGTAGAGAAGCAGATTTTAGGATTTTATTTATTCTTAATTCTCTTATTTAGCAGGGAGGATCGGTCTTCTATGGTAGCCGTAAGGTTGGGGTACCGCCCTCTATACACCTGTCAGGTGATCCTGATCACCTTAATAAGGTACCACCACCTATGCCTTCCATACTTGACTCTGATGAAGACGTGACACACGTCGAAACGTTAGTCCTTATGTTGAGACCTTAAATAATAAATAAAATAAAAAAATACTTAAATTCCACATCTTTGTCGCTCCGGTGAACTCTCTCTCTTCTACTGGATTCGGTCCTCTCCCGTTGATGCGCTAGATGTGACCCGCAGTAGCGCGGAGGTACATTTGTTTTCTACGTGATATTACTTACGATTCCTTTGGTGGGAGAATGGCAGTTTGGAAACCACACCATCAACCTACAGGATGAAAGTCCTGTTTGCTCCTGTTTGGAGCGTCTTCGTCTCCTGGCTGTGCCAACTTTGGCCTGAAACATTTGGCAGCACAAGGGCAAGATCAATACAGTGAAGATACGATACGCTTCATACAAAGAAATTTTTATGTAGACGATGGTCTGGCAAGTGTCCAAACTGAGGAGGAAGCCATCCAGCTTGTCAAAGAATCAAGAGAACTTTGTTGCACTGGCAAGTTAAAACTCCATAAGTTAATTTCCAATAACAACAATGTGATGGTATCCATCCCAGAGGAGGGACGTGCCACAATCAAAGATCAAGATATGGCCTTAAGCCTACCACATATGGAGAGAGCGCTTGGAGTAGAGTGGTGCATCACATGTGACTCATTCAAGTTCAGAGTTCAAGTAAAGTCCAATCCACTAACAAGAAGAGGTGTGCTCTCTACTGTAGCCTCGATGTACGATCCATTAGGATTCATGGCACCTTTCGTCCTTCTAGGGAAACAAATACTCCAACAAATGTGCAGAGAGAAGATCGGCTGGGATGAGGAACTTTCCGAAAATTGAAGACCTCAGTGGGAGTCCTGGATCAGAGACCTACCCAATCTAGCTGAAATGGAAGTTAAAAGATGCTACTTACCTTCAAGTTTCGGCAACGTCAAAGGGTATGAGCTTCATCATTTCTCCGATGCTAGTGTGTCTGGATATGGTGAATGCACTTACCTGCGAACTGTTAGTGAATCTAATGATGTTCATTGCTGTCTAGTAATGGGAAAGGCAAGAGTCTCGCCGACAAAAGTTACAACAATACCAAGACTGGAACTCTCTGCGGCAGTAGTTGCAGTCAGAACCAGTGACATGCTCCATAACAAACTGGAAATCCAAGATCTCCAAGAATATTTTTGGACGGATTCCACAGTTGTTCTCGGCTACATAAATAATGACGCCAAAAGATTTCAAGTGTTCGTAGCTAACCGGATACAAAGGATCAAGTCAAGCACAAAGCCTGAACAATGGGCCTATGTTGCATCTGAGGACAACCCGGCAGACCATGCCTCTCGAGGGTTAACTGCGAAGCAACTCAAGACTTCCAATTGGTTCTCCGGACCAAAGTTTCTGTGGCAAAAGGAACTACCTGACAGAAAGTGCAAGGTGGGAGAAGTTAAGGAAGATGATCCGGAACTCCGCAAGGCTGTTGTGTTAAACACTAAGGCAAAGGAGGAAAGATCATTAGTGGACCGCCTTAAGAAGTTTTCAGATAGTACAAGCAGTCGCCAGGTTGAAACGACGAGTCAAGGAACACAAAGGTGTGAAGCAAAGAACCAACGAAAGCACAAGCTTAGAAGAAAGGAAAGAAGCAGAGATTGCGATCATCAAGTTAGTTCAAGAAGAAGCGTTCCCAGATGAGATAAAGAGCTTGAAAGTAAGGAATGTTGTCGCCAAGACCAAACATAGTACGCTGCATAAGTTAAGTCCAATTTTGGATGAAGAAGGTACCTTAAGAGTGGGAGGACGCCTAAGTCAAGCCTCGTTACACCCACATGTCAAGCATCCAGCGATACTTCACAAGAATAGTCACATATCAGCCTTACTTATCAAGCGCTTTCATGAAAAGGTTCATCATCAGGGACGTGGAATGACCGTGAACAAACTGCGAGCTTATGGATGGTGGATCCTAGGATGCAGCAGCCAGTATCGTCACACATTTTCAAATGTGTCAAGTGTCGGAAGTACAGAAGACGTACTGAAGAACAAAAAATGAGTAACTTACCTCAAGATAGAATGGAAACGACTCCACCATTCACTTACGCCGGCATAGACTGTTTTGGTCCTATCGATGTTAAAGAAGGAAGAAAAGATGTTAAAAGATATGGTCTCTTACTTACCTGTCTATGTTCGAGAGCCATACACATAGAAATGCTTGATGACATGACAACTGACGCATTTATCAATTCCTTGAGGGCGTTCATTGCCATGAGAGGAAATGTTCGTCCGCTACGAAGTGACCAAGGAACCAATTTTATTGGTGCAAGGAGAGAATTTGCAGAACTCATGAAAGGAATGGATGAATAGAGAGTGAAGGCTCTAGGATGTGAATTTCTAATGAATCCTCCAGCGGCAAGCCATATGGGTGGCGTCTGGGAGAGACAAATTAGAACTATAAGGAGTGTTCTTACTGCAATTCTCGACCAGTCAGCGCAAAGACTTGACAGCTCCTCTTTAAGAACATTCTTATATGAGGTAATGGCAATTGTTAATAGCAGACCACTTACCGCTGAACATTTGAATGACCCATCCGCACCTGAACCTTTGACTCCAAACCACATTCTTACGATGAAGTCCACCATAATACTTCCTCCACCTGGACAGTTTGTGAGAGAAGATCTGTATCTTCAAAAAAGGTGGCGTCGAGTTCAATATTTGGCCAATGAATTTTGGATTAGATGGAAAAGGGAATATTTATTGAGTTTACAACCAAGACAGAAGTGGCAGAAGAATAGAAGAAACCTGAAAGTGAATGACATTGTACTTTTACAAGAAGATCACCACCACGCAATGAATGGAAGCTGGCCAGAATAACAGAAGTTTATCCAGGGTCAGATGATGGGGTGAGAAAGGTCAGATTGTTGGTTAGTGACACCTCATTTGATGATAAAGGTAAATCCACAACAAAGACAGTGTTTCTTGAAAGACCTGTACACAAGCTTGTTACTTTGCTTGAAGCAGAAGATGTTTAATGTTTAGCCTGACATTCCATACTGAATGGTTGATAACAGAAAATGTTTTACTGAATGTTTGAGTGTTCAATTGCAACAACTGTTGTGTTTAGAGAAATCCCACATTAAGACTGGTGTGATTTGGTGGGAGTGTAACAGTTGCCATTATGTTGGGTTTATAAGATAATTTGTTTAGGTTTTATTTTGTAATGTTTACGTTGATTTATCTGGTAAGACAGAAGAGTATGCGTTGCTGTTGAGTTTAAGGTCACGCAGTTGAAAGTATTACAGTACATGCTTTAAGTGAACTGAAGTTAAGAAGAACAGTTTAATGTTGAAGATAGGAAGGCTTCAAGATGATTTCCTTTCGTAGCATGCAGCCAACGAGGTAATTTGTCTGTATTTTATTTTCTATATGTGTTATTTTACTGCTGTGTGTGCTAATAAGCTAACATGGGTTTATGTGTTTAATACTGTGTATTATTAGTTTTCACGGTTTGACTATGGAGAAGACTTCATTAAAACCAGTAAAAGGAAACCACTTGTGTCTGCCCGTGCTTGAGAGGGAGTTACACGTTTTGTTATTTCTCCCGGAAAACTCCCGTAATTTGCATGGCCTTCAAACTTAATTTTAAAATCATTGATCCATTCATTTTTTCTATTAGTCTGACATCTCCCAGGTTGCCAGATTGTGTATGAAATACACCCTACACATACACAATCACTTACTTTCAATTTCAACCATTTTGTCATAGGGTTAAAACCTGGCAACCCAAAACCCAAATAAGGCAGCGGGTGCTGACTGCGCAGTGCGCAGCCTGAATCTCGTAAGCAAGCAGGCTAGTTGAATGGCCTACTCCAGAACTAGCTGTTGTGAAATTGTTGGGAATTTAATTTATTGACACATCACATAAACTGTTATTGAGTGTTGTTGATACACTGAACCAAATCAGATAGCAAGCAGCTTTGGAGTTTTTGAAGTAGGCTGCAGGCAGGCAGCTGGTGGATACATAACTGGCATGCATAAGGTAATGGTAAGGTAAAAGCAACGACCGAAATGCAGTGTTGAAACACGTGTATGAAACATGTTAAATATGCAAACACTGATCCGGTACAAACTCTGACCCCCCCCCCCCCCCCCCCCCCCCCTCCGAAAAAAAATCTCCCGTTTTTGGAAAGCTAAATGTTGACAGGTATGATTATACTTGACGTGTAAAAACAGCCTGTGTTGGAAAGTGTCTGCTACTTAAATACAATGCACTGTACTGTTCTTCCTAGGCAACTTCTTCTACTTCTTCTTATTACAGTGCATGAAAATGCACTGTACTGTTCTTCCTAGGCTTCTTATTACAGTGCATGAAAATGCACTGTACTGTTCTTCCTAGGCTTCTTCTTATTATTACAGTGCATGAAAATGCACTGTACTGTTCTTCCTAGGCTTCTTATTCTTATGCTTCTTCTTATTACAGTGCATGAAAATGCACTGTACTGTTCTTCCTAGGCTTCTTATTACAGTGCATGAAAAT
Organism: Alosa sapidissima; assembly: GCF_018492685.1. Classification (NCBI taxonomy): domain Eukaryota; kingdom Metazoa; phylum Chordata; class Actinopteri; order Clupeiformes; family Clupeidae; genus Alosa; species Alosa sapidissima. The sequence goes on along the minus strand of NC_055969.1, from coordinate 1,399,830 downwards.
GCACTGTACTGTTATTCCAAGGCTTTTTCTTCTTATTATTCTTCTTCTTCTAACGCATTTAATGCAACTTCAACCGTTTAACGTAGAAACTTCATTCAAACTGCGTATTGTCATTGTAACTGTTACTTGTCATCAACTATGACTCCTACCCACTGTAGCTAGTTAGCATAGCTAGCATGTTAGCATTGCTAATATTGTTAACATTGTTAGCATTTTTAGCAAAACTGTTAAAAATGATTAGCTAAGTAAGTAACATGGTTAACATAGTTAGCATGCTAGCATGTTAGGATGCTAGTTAGCATAGTTAGCAAAACTGTTAAAAATGATTAGCTAAGTTAGTTAAGTAACATAGTTAGCATGCTAGCATAGTTAGCATGCTAATTAGCATTTTTAACAAAAAAACTTGGTTAACATTATTATCTTTGATAACATAGTAGCATAACTGCTAGCAAACATTAGGGCCATGCCAACTGTCAGTTATCGTCAATTATCTACCTAAATAATTTAACTATTTAAATTATCCACCTATTTAACCGTTCAATCATTCCAACTATATTAAACCTCATCTACCTAGTTCAGTCATTCCAACTATATTAAACCTCATCTACCTAGTTCAGTCATTTGAACTATATTAAACCTCATCATGTTGGTTGCCAATTAGCACATCATCTGTTTTAACAATATATTTCAAACCATATGTTTTGCATTTTCATGCACTGGTAATTCCCTGGAATTGCGTTTTCTAGTTTTTCTTCTTCTAACGCACTTAATGCAGCTTCAACCGTTTAACGTAGAAACTTCATTCAAACTATGTTACATAGGTCTTACTTAGGACATGTGTGCTATGTATTTTTCAGCTTTGTAACTTGTATACTTTTTAAACTATTAATTAAAAACTAATCAAAATTTCCCCATTGACTTAACATTATGATTATGACATCACAATACGGCCGTTAAGCAATTAGAATCCTATGGCAGGTGTTTGGGCCACCTGGATCAACTGCCAGTCTCAGGCTTTAAGCATACAAACTGGCCCTATTAAGACTACACATCCTGTTCAACTGCTTCCTCTGCCAAAAACTGTTTCAAAATAAAAGTCCTCACTACAATATTTCACTGTTAAACAATTCAACCCTTTAAACTACTGAACTTTTTAACTGTTTAGCCATTGTAACTGTTACTTGTCATCAACTATGACTCCTACCCACTGTAGCTAGTTAGCTAAGTTAGCTAAGTCACATGGTTAGCATGCTAGCATGTTAGCATGCTAGTTAGCATTTTTAGCAAAACTGCTTAAAATGATTAGCTAAGTTAGCTAAGTCACATGGTTAGCATAGTTAGCATGCTAACATGTTAGCATGCTAATTAACATTTTTAACAAAACTGCTTAAAATGATTAGCTAAGTTAGCATAGTTAGCATGTTAGCATGCTAGTTAGCATAGTTAGCATAACTACTAAAAATTATTAGCTAGTTCAGTCATTCCAACTATATTAAACCTCATCTACCTAGTTCAGTCATTTGAACTATATTAAACCTCATCATGTTGGTTGCCAATTAGCACATCATCTGTTTTAACAATATATTTCACACCATATGTTTTGCATTTTCATGCACTGGTAATTCCCTGGAATTACGTTTTCTAGTTACAGTGCATGAAAATGCACTGTACTGTTCTTCCTAGGCTTCTTATTACAGTGCATGAAAATGCACTGTACTGTTCTTCCTAGGCTTCTTCTTATTACAGTGCATGAAAATGCACTGTACTGTTCTTCCTAGGCTTCTTATTACAGTGCATGAAAATGCACTGTACTGTTATTCCAAGGCTTTTTACAGTGCATGAAAATGCACTGTACTGTTCTTCCTAGGCTTCTTATTACAGTGCATGAAAATGCACTGTACTGTTCTTCCTAGGCTTCTTCTTATTCTTCTTCTTCTTCTAACGCATTTAATGCAGCTTCAACCGTTTAACGTAGAAACTTCATTCAAACTATGTTACGTAGGTCTTACTTAGGACATGGGTGCTATGTATTTTTCAACTTTGTAACTTTTATACTTTTTAAACTATTAATTAAAAACTAATCAAAATTTCCCCATTGACTTAACATTATGATTATGACATCACAATACGGCCGTTAAGCAATTAGAATCCTATGGCAGGTGTTCGGGCCACCTGGACCAACTGCCAGTCTCAGGCTTTAAGCATACAAACTGGCCCTATTAAGACTACACATCCTGTTCAACTGCTTCCTCTGCCAAAAACTGTTTCAAAATAAAAGTCCTCACTACAATATTTCACTGTTAAACAATTCAACCCTTTAAACTACTGAACTTTTTAACTGTTTAGCCATTGTAACTGTTACTTGTCATCAACTATGACTCCTACCCACTGTAGCTAGTTAGCTAAGTTAGCTAAGTCACATGGTTAGCATGCTAGCATGTTAGCATGCTAGTTAGCATTTTTAGCAAAACTGCTTAAAATGATTAGCTAAGTTAGCTAAGTCACATGGTTAGCATAGTTAGCATGCTAACATGTTAGCATGCTAATTAACATTTTTAACAAAACTGCTTAAAATGATTAGCTAAGTTAGCATAGTTAGCATGTTAGCATGCTAGTTAGCATAGTTAGCATAACTACTAAAAATTATTAGCTAGTTCAGTCATTCCAACTATATTAAACCTCATCTACCTAGTTCAGTCATTTGAACTATATTAAACCTCATCATGTTGGTTGCCAATTAGCACATCATCTGTTTTAACAATATATTTCACACCATATGTTTTGCATTTTCATGCACTGGTAATTCCCTGGAATTACGTTTTCTAGTTACAGTGCATGAAAATGCACTGTACTGTTCTTCCTAGGCTTCTTATTACAGTGCATGAAAATGCACTGTACTGTTCTTCCTAGGCTTCTTCTTATTACAGTGCATGAAAATGCACTGTACTGTTCTTCCTAGGCTTCTTATTACAGTGCATGAAAATGCACTGTACTGTTATTCCAAGGCTTTTTACAGTGCATGAAAATGCACTGTACTGTTCTTCCTAGGCTTCTTATTACAGTGCATGAAAATGCACTGTACTGTTCTTCCTAGGCTTCTTCTTATTCTTCTTCTTCTTCTAACGCATTTAATGCAGCTTCAACCGTTTAACGTAGAAACTTCATTCAAACTATGTTACGTAGGTCTTACTTAGGACATGGGTGCTATGTATTTTTCAACTTTGTAACTTTTATACTTTTTAAACTATTAATTAAAAACTAATCAAAATTTCCCCATTGACTTAACATTATGATTATGACATCACAATACGGCCGTTAAGCAATTAGAATCCTATGGCAGGTGTTCGGGCCACCTGGACCAACTGCCAGTCTCAGGCTTTAAGCATACAAACTGGCCCTATTAAGACTACACATCCTGTTCAACTGCTTCCTCTGCCAAAAACTGTTTCAAAATAAAAGTCCTCACTACAATATTTCACTGTTAAACAATTTAACCCTTTAAACTACTGAACTTTTTAACTGTTTAGCCATTGTAACTGTTACTTGTCATCAACTATGACTCCTACCCACTGTAGCTAGTTAGCTAAGTCACATGGTTAGCATAGTTAGCATGCTAACATGTTAGCATGTTAGTTAGCATTTTTAGCAAAACTGCTTAAAATGATTAGCTAAGTTAGCTAAGTCACATGGTTAGCATGCTAGCATGTTAGCATGCTAGTTAGCATTTTTAGCAAAACTGCTTAAAATGATTAGCTAAGTTAGCTAAGTCACATGGTTAGCATAGTTAGCATGTTAGCATGCTAGTTAGCATTTTTAGCAAAACTGCTTAAAATGATTAGCTAAGTTAGCTAAGTCACATGGTTAGCGTAGTTAGCATGTTAGTTAGCATTTTTAGCAAAACTGCTTAAAATGATTAGCTAAGTTAGCTAAGTCACATGGTTAGCATAGTTAGCATGTTAGCATGCTAGTTAGCATTTTTAGCAAAACTGCTAAAAATGATTAGCTAAGTTAGCTAAGTCACATGGTTAGCATGCTAGCATGTTAGCATGCTAGTTAGCATTTTTAGCAAAACTGCTTAAAATTATTAGCTAAGTCACATGGTTAGCATGCTAGCATGTTAGCATGCTAGTTAGCATTTTTAGCAAAACTGCTTAAAATGATGAGCTAAGTCAGCTAAGTAACATGGTTAACATTGTTAGCATGTTAGTTAGCATAGTTAGCATAACTGCTAAAAATGATTAACTAAGTTAGCTAAGTCACATGGTTAGCATACTTAGCATTTTAACATTGTTAGCATGCTAGTTAGCATAGTAACTTGGTTAGCATTATTATCTTTGTTAATATAGTTAGCATAACTGCTAGCAAACATTAGAGCCATTCCAAGTGTCAGTTATCGTCAACTATCTACCTAAATAATTTAACCATTTAAACTATCCACTTATTTAACTGTTCAGTCATTCCAACTATATTAAACCTCATCTACCTAGCAACCAATATAGTTTGTTTTTACTCTGTATGATATTTTACATCATATTTTTGCATTTTCATGCACTGTATTTCCTTCAGGAAATGCTTTTCTAGTTCTTATTCTTCTTCTAACGCATTTAATGCAGCTTCAACCGTTTAACGTAGAAACTTCATTCAAACTATGTTACGTAGGTCTTACTTGGGACATGGGTGCTATGTATTTTTCAGCTTTGTAACTTTTATACTTTTTAAACTATTAATTAAAAACTGTTCAAAATTTCCCCATAGACTTAACATGGGCTGATGACATCACAATAGAGCCGTTAAGCAATTAGAATCCTATGGCAGGTGTTCAGGCCACCTGGACCAACTGCCAGTCTCAGGCTTTAAGCATACAAACTGGCCCTATTAAGACTACACATCCTGTTCAACTGCTTCCTCTGCCAAAAACTGTTTCAAAATAAAAGTCCTCACTATAATATTTTACTGTTAAACAATTTAACCCTTTAAACTACTGAACTTTTTAACTGTTCAGCCATTGTAACTGTTACTTGTCATCAACTATGACTCCTACCCACTGTAGCTAGTTAGCTAAGTTAGCTAAGTAACATGGTTAGCATCGTTAGCATGCTAGTTAGCATTTTTAGCAAAACTGCTTAAAATGATTAGCTAAGTTAGCTAAGTCATATGGTTAGCATAGTTAGCATGCTAGCATGTTAACATGCTAGTTAGCATTTTTAGCAAAACTGCTTAAAATGATTAGCTAAGTCAGCTAAGTAACATGGTTAGCATGTTAGCATGCTAGTTAGCATAGTTAGCATACCTGCTAAAATGATTAACTAAGTTAGCTAAGTAACATGATTAGCATAGTTAGCATGTTAGCATGCTAGTTAGCATAACTGCTAAAAATGATTAGCTAAGTTAGCTAAGTCACATGGTTAGCATACTTAACATTTTAACATTGTTAGCATGCTAGTTAGCATAGTAACTTGGTTAACATTATTATCTTTGTTAACATAGTTAGCATAACTGCTAGCAAACATTAGAGCCATTCCAAGTGTCAGTTATCGTCAACTATCTACCTAAATAATTTAACCATTTAAACTATCCACTTATTTAACTGTTCAGTCATTCCAACTATATTAAACCTCATCTACCTAGCAACCAATAGTTTGTTTTTCCTCTGTATGATATTTTACATCATATTTTTGCATTTTCATGCACTGTATTTCCTTCAGGAAATGCTTTTCTAGTTATTATTCTTCTTCTAACGCACTTAATGCAGCTTCAACCGTTTAACGTAGAAACTTCATTCAAACTATGTTACGTAGGTCTTACTTATGACATATGTGGGCTTTGTATTTTTCAGCTTTGTAACTTTTATACTTTTTAAACTATTAATTAAAAACTAATCAAAATTTCCCCATTGACTTAACATTATGATTATGACATCACAATACGGCCGTTAAGCAATTAGAATCCTATGGCAGGTGTTCGGGCCACCTGGATCAACTGCCAGTCTCAGGCTTTAAGCATACAAACTGGCCCTATTAAGACTACACATCCTGTTCAACTGCTTCCTCTGCCAAAAACTGTTTCAAAATAAAAGTCCTCACTACAATATTTCACTGTTAAACAATTTAACCCTTTAAACTACTGAACTTTTTAACTGTTCAGCCATTGTAACTGTTACTTGTCATCAACTATGACTCCTACCCACTGTAGGTAGTTAGCATGGTTAACATAGTTAGCATGTTAGTTAGCATAGTTAGCATAACTACTAAAAATGATAAGCTAGGTTAGCTAAGTCACATCAGAGAGGGTTAAAGCGGAGCAAACGTTCGACAATTTCCGCGTTCGATTATTGCAAGGGGGGGGGGGAATCCCCCTTTATGCAGACCAGAGTAAACCCTCGCTGCACTAATTGTTGAGGGGTTTTTCGAACATTTTATCATATTCTGTAAGTGTTTGGGATTATTTCAAGCCTAAAAGTGTAATTTTTTAGTGTTCGGATTTGTAATAAAATAACTTAATATCAGACCATGCTGCTGCCAGTTACTGTCCAGTTCATAGACTGTATATATAGAACTGGACAGTGTGCCGTCTGTTAAGAGTGATGCGAGCGCTAGTCCAGAGCCCCCTGGTGGCTGGTTGCAGTACAATGCGTGACTCCGCCCATCTCCATGTATTTCAATGGGCAAGTAGCCAACTTTCTGTGTCACTTTTCTCACCTAAAACTATTTTTGCATCTACAACTTTTTATTCGAAAAAATAGTTTTCAAGATGCTTCAATACACACTATTTTTCTTTTAATGTTATTTTAACAAATCTAAAAAGGGCGTGTTTACATCTATGATTGACAGCTGGCTGGCAGCAGACTCGACGCTTTGTCGCTACCTTAGTTTAACGACACCTGATATCGACACCTAATCTAACCTAAATAAGTGTTGCTGTTATTATCATTAGGCTATATCTTATCACAGTCTGATTAAATACATATTGATAGTCATACATTGTGTGATTGTTTGTAAGAGACATCGTTGTTAGTTGTGACAGATTCTTAGTGAAAAAATATATGTGCTGTTCTTTCGTAGATGCTAAGTATATTAGCTTATAGCATGCTAAATCATGCTAGCATTAGCCAGTTGAGAGGTAAAGTAAAAGGGCTCTGCTATATTGATCCGAAGTAACGTTAGCCATAGTCACGATCATTTACAGTCCTACTTGTTTCAAATGGTTTAATGTGACCAGTGATTGCCGCCACCACCGTTGCAACTTCATTTGAATACACTTAAGTCACTGGGAGAAGGCGATGTTAAGTTTCATTAACGTTAACTCTTGCTTAGTTTTGCACGAATGGCAATAAACGTCACCTAGCCTGCTAGGTCGACAACCTCGGTATGAGCATTTATTAATAAGCCAGACAAATAACGTTACTTGTTTTTTAGTGAACACATATTGGACCATAGCTTAACGTGAGGAGGGATTCAAATTTACAAATGGGCAATTTGCTTAGTATGCTCATAACAGCGGTATCTGAAAATGGGGAGTTAAGGTATTGTTGTTACCTGCGATTGCACTGCCGGAGAAGCATTTTGGTATGGTATGATTTGATCAGGTCTTGCCAGTGATGTGTAAATCCTCCCTTAGACGTACCCCATTTCAATACGTCTAAATTGAAAACTGTGACAACTAATCATAGGCTCTCTCAATATGTCTGTAATCGTATGACTCTACCACAGGGTTGCTAGTACTAGTCTTTCACCAGAGAGGGTGCTCCATTATAAATCAAAAATGTAATATTGCAGCCTTCATGTCAGCTGTAAAAATATGAGAACATGGACCTACTACATCAGGATACTCTGTAGACATTTTACACATAATCAGGAAGCTACTTTGCTGTTCAGTGAGTCATGTGTTTAAAGTGGTACTACATTTAAAGAAACATATTTTTATTTTTTGCTTCAAGTGCATAAGAAAATACCACATTATGATGGCTAGGTTACACTTTTGTCCAAAGCCATATACAAATACAAAACAATATAATACTTAAATTTAACAGGGATCAATCAATAGCCTAATTAAATATAAACAATGAAAATGAGGGGGGGGGGGCAATAATAAATAACAATGCCCATTCAATCAATAATATAACAATAACATGGTAACACTACATTAAGGATGTAAGAAGACGCTCATAAATGATATATATAGCCTCGGAAACATAGAGACGTAAATGTAACCCATATTACTTCAGTTGAATGTACAAGTAAACTCACATAGTCTACTGTAACAAAGTAGCAAATGGTAACAAAGGAAACTTAACCAATTCACAGAGGTAAACTTGACAAGTTAGAGATAACTGATACACCAAATAAAACAATACAAACCCAGAGATAGAGAAAAGGGGAGAGAGAAAGAGAGAGAGAGAGAGAGAGAGAAAGACAAAGGGAGACAGAGAGAGAGAGGAAGAGAGAGAGGGAAAAGAGAGAGACCCAGAGAAGAGGTCCAAGGTGGAAAAAGAAGAGAAGATAGGAAAAGAAGCCCCAAGATGGGAAAGAAGACAGAAGAGCAGAACCCCAAGATGGGAGAGAAGACAGAAGACCAGAAGGCAGAAAACCCCTGGATGACCAGAGCCTCCACTTTTATCATTCACTTGGGCCACCCCCGACTCATCAGAGCCTTTGTTGTCTGAGGTGGATGGGTGTGGCCCAGGTGGATATCATAGCTTTATGCTGCAGTTTAATTCTTAATCTACAACTATGCACAGATACATTCAATTGTATCAAAACCATAATCGGACTGTTGCCCACATTACAAGTATTAATTCAAGACCAAACATGAATGTATTATTCACAACACATATTTACAGAGCAATACTGTATGATAATGAGGTTGGCCTATCTCACCAGAAGACATCAAGTAGGCCCAGGACTGAGTTATCTCTCAGTAGAGGGACCAGAACAAGGAGCAAATGGTCACTTTATGCATGAGCGGGTGTTGGGGATCTTTGGCCATGGCCAGCTAAGACAATACAGATCAAACACAGGCATCCACACATGTAAATTGACTGCAAAAGGCATTCTTGAGAAATGCATAAGGTTTGGGCAAAAGACGGGCCTTACAAGGAGAATATCAATAAAAAAAAAACGTCAAATGAATCAACAGCCTAATGAAAATAACACAGTACTATACAAACCATAACACTTAAGAAGCGCTTAATGAACTAAGTGCATGTTGAACAGATATGCCTTTAGACCCCTCTTAAAAGACCAAAAACTATCACAGGAATGAAGAGCACTGGGCAACTCATTCCACCAACATGGAACCACTGAGGGAAAGAGTCTTGAATTTGACCTAGCGTTTAAGACTGGTCGACATAACAGACGCTCAGCAGAAGACTGCAGTGGGCGGTTGGGGATATACATCTTGATCGTTGAATCAAAATAACAAGAAGCAGATCCAGTCAGTGTCCTATAGGCCAAAGTGTGAGATTTAAATTTAATTCTGGCTACTATAGGGAGCCAACGGAGAGTAACTAGGAGAGGGGTTACATGTGTCCTCTTAGGCTGATTGAAGACCAGGCGTGCTGCGGCATTCTGAATGATACTTCAAACAAAATAAATAAAAAATCAAAATTGATTTAGTATCAACCAATAATTATTCTGATATTAATGTTCTTCTAACTTCTACATCTGTGTGTAGGCTACTGTTAAATACCAAGGCAGTTAGATGCAGTGGTATAGTCTATGTGATACACAGGACTACACAGTAAACCCACTTAAAAATTATCACCATCTCAGTATACCCAAAAAAGGCAGTTAAATGCAGTGGTATAGTCTATGTGATACACAGGACTACACAGTAAACCCACTTAAAAAGCATCACCATCTCAGTATACCCATTTAAAATAGGCAAGGATTGCTCATAGTATATCCACTACTACAGCTAACTAGACTACACTACTGGTTAAATGGCGCATTGCAATTTACAATTTGTGTGAGTTCAGGGGCATACAGAAAGTTGAAGTTTGGGTGGCATCAATAAAGAAAATAGAAACAAAGTGATGTGTACAGCCTCAAGTATGAATGATGTCAAGTTAACAGAAGGTTCAGAGCAGCGGCAGACTTATCTTGGTGCCACGCAAGTTATTGAAAGTCATGTGTTTCGTAGTGGTGCTGTGCCATGTCCCATGTATAAGGGGCTTCAGGTTGATCCAGTGACAGTGGGTGGTGTCAGGGAGATGAATGTCTGGGAACTTGGAGAAAGGGGGAGGACATGCCACCTAAGACCACCCCAGCCAAACCACTTCACGTAGGCATTCCCTTGCAGACTAATGGAGACCTCCTTGCCGCCACCTCCAGTACATTCAGCCATCACCCATACCTTATCTACCTTATCTGAAAGTTACAATAAAGTTAGTCAAACAATTTTACAATATTACAAAGCATATAATGAGGCACTCAACAACACTAGTAATACCAATTAATTAAATATATGTGTGCAATAAATGTCACTGCCTACCTAATGTTAACTACACGTTTAAACATTAAATTCTATATTTAAATATGTGAATTATCAACTTGCATCAGCTTGAAAAATAACGTTATCAGTATGACTGATCATGGACGTTAGATGACAAATTGAGGTGTTACTTTCACCGATATCCCTGGGAATTTGTGACTGGTTCTTGGCGTAGTGTTTAATGCAGGCGTTTCATTTATCGATCATTTACTTATGCGGTCTACAACTACCGACCTACCGTCACAGGTGTAGCTCTAACGGAGGTGTCTTTGTCGTTAACGTTAGAAAAAATGCAACGTTGGTAAACTGGCTAGTAGTTACATTAATATGACAAGTTGATGAGGTCCATGCTTCATATAACGTTAACTTACGTTGCTTTATCACATCATAAACTGTACTGACTGTGTAATCTCCATGTACAGTCAATGGTTACTCCATGTTGAGATGGCATACATTCAGACTGAGATATTTGAAAACAGCAAAAACTAATAAAACCGACTAAACATGCATCGACTCTTATGGGAGCTGTTTGCTAATCTTCACCTCAATGACCAACTTAGCCTACCGTTTACAGTAACGTTAATGTAGCTGCTAACGTTAGCATGTAATTCGCTGTCCGTATTTCTGTTGTTAGCTGATTAGTATTCACCATACTAATTTCTCACAGTCTGTAATCAACATAATAAGCTCTCTTAGACGTATTTAAGAACAACAATAGACAAAAAAACTTTTCAGTTGATACACAAAACTTACCAGACAAGAACAAACCGAAGACTGTTGTTTGTGCTGTTTAGCTAACTCACAGCCGCTAAATTCATTCAGCCAGCTAGCCTTCGGCGCCGGGTCGACCTCGACCATTATCGACCTGTGTTGTGGAAAGGAGAAGGGGGCGGGTTTCACTCGACAAGGGGCGTGTTTAACTCACTGAGTGGGCGTGCCTGACCGTGACTCCTCTTCACTGCGCATGCTTCAACTTCTGCTGCGCAGCCGCACTTCAAATTGGTTGCAAATTTTCCAAGATGGCGTCGCCTCGGCGGCTTCAATTCCATAGAACACTGCTGAATGCAACCACACTGTCCAGTTCTATATATACAGTCTATGGTCCAGTTGTTAGCATGCTAGCTAGCCTCTTAGCTAAGGTAACATTTTAAACGGAGAAGTGTAATTTCTTTGAAATGACAACTAGCTGAATAACATTACTGACATTAGTTAAAGTGGATAGTTTATACTCAAGCAAATTTGGAACAGTATATTAAGTTTAAGCGAAGTCCTTCAACTACTAGTCACTTGTTAGCGCATATCTGTATTGCCATAGCTACTCCCATCCACTTGTATGGCGTTTTAAGCTAGCGTTAACTAGCTAGCTAGCTCGGTACACATGACTAATTCAATTATTTATATCATTCCCTAAAGAATGATTCATTGGTATCATACATGATTATAGACAATGATAGTGTGAACAGAATTATGTTTATCTGTTCTTATTGCTTATTAAGAGTGAAAGTTTATTTAGTGACGTAAGGTGACACTCCCACTTATGCAGACCGGAACTGTCCCGTTTTGCTCCCATAGTAATGAATTACGTTGCTCTATCTTGCTAGTAATCAAGGATCTTTGGTCACATGGTTAACATAGTTAGCATGTTAGCATTGTTAACATAGTTAGCATGTTTAACAAAACGGCTAGAAAACGTTAGTTAAGTTAGCTAAGTAGCATGGTTAGCATAGTTAGCATTGCTAACATAGTTAGCATGTTTATCAAAACTGCTAGAAAATGTTAGTTAAGTTAGCTAAGTAGCATGGTTAGCGTGTTAACATTGCTAGCACTGCTATAAAACATTAGCTAAGTAGCATGGTTAGCATAGTTAAAAATCTTAGCATAACTGCTAGCAAACATCAGAGCCATTCCAACTTTCAGTTATCGTCAAATATCTACCTATACACAGCCATTAAACTATTTGAATATCAACATTCATTAAACTGCTAGAAAACATTAGTTAAGTAGCATGGTTAGCATAGTTAAAATCTTAGCATAACTGCTAGCAAACATTAGAGCCATTCCAACTTTCAGTTATCGTCAAATATCTACCTATACACAGCCATTAAACTATTTGAATATCAACATTCATTAAACTTCCAGTCTGTCAACAACTTTTAAACTATTTACCTTCAACTTTTAAACTGTCTACTTTTAAACTATCAACTTTTATTAAGCTATGCAACCACCATGTCTATCCTAGCATCACCGTAGTAACCATCTCTGTATTATCTGTTTTAACTATACATGATATTTTACATCACAACTTTAGCATTTTCATGCACTGGTAATTCCTTGGAATTGCATTTCTAGTTGTTTACGATATTTTGATCAGACACATTCCTTTGCCATCACGTCTTATGATTTATGTTCAATTAAGCTAAATGATGTTTGCACAGTTCTGCTTACATCCCGGTTCGGTTGTGTTCTCTTTATCATAGCAAAAAGATGTCTTCTCCCAGACTTGAGATACTTCATAACATTGATCCACTCTATGTGGACATTGCACCATGTAAGTATTGCACTTGGATTGCTTTAGCCTTTCTGTTTGTCCTGTTTGTTTGTTTTTTAGTTTGTTTGTTTGTTTGTTTATGGAGGACGGTTAAACGTTCCACAAGTGATCAGTGTATGTTTTATACATTTAGATTGTTTAGGAAAAAAATAACCCCTGTACAGTAAGCCGTTCCAGAGTATAGTGCGGCAGGTTAAGTCCATATTCCAGGACAATCGTTCACTTTGTGATACAAGCACCAAAATTGGCATGAATAATCACTAGAACCTACTTTTTGAGGAAAGCACATTAGCCACCTGAAAATCCAACATGGCGGCCATTTTTCAAGATGGCCGCCACATCAAATGTAAGAAAAAACGTTTTTGCTGTAGAACTTTAATGGCTGGGCGTATTTACATGATCTAGGCATCAATTTGTATGTATTTTAACATGGCAAAATAAATGGTGCAAAGAAAGAAATCTATTTCAAGGCTAGTTTCCAAGATGGCGGCCAGAAATAGTTGGACTGCACTCGAAAATCGTTTATCGAAGTTCACTCTCGAATATCGTTGATCCTCTTTCTCACTCGAATATAATTTATTCTCTCTCTCGAATATCGATCAAGGCCATACTTCTTTAAGTTGGGAAGACTGATGTCATAAGAGGCAGATGAAGAGTCCACAGTTTCAATTCTGGGAGCTTGTGATGTCAATGCAATTGGTGATGTTCTCTTTGATCAGGTCTTTCAGAGAAGCAAACTTCACTTTGTATTGTGAATCATTGTCTGCACTCATCCCCTTCTTCTTTGCAAACAATAATGTCAACTATGCTAGATGGCTTAGAGACATGATCTCTTTACAACAAACACATCCTCAGTTGGCCAATGAATTTCAGCAAGGGAACTTTGTGGTCCACAAGACCCACAGAGTTTTCCGGATTGGCTTTTGATCAAGCCCATGAACAGGCCAATGCAATTGTCAAAGGTGATGGTGGTGCCATTGGAATAACTGAGAACCCATCAGCCCTAATGCAATGGATGGTATCTGGACCAGAGTTTAATTATTTGGTTTCTCAGTATGAGTCTGCATCTCAGGCCAAAGTAGCTAGTGAGGATATCCGACACCATGAACCAGACTAACCAGTCTCGGAAATCCTTCACAGACAAGGTCCAGAAGTTGTTTGGTGTGATGAAGGACCTGGGCAACCCTTTTTAGGAGGAGTCCAGAGATCTTCTCACACTAGAGTCAAAAGCCATTGCACACCCTAGTGCCGCTGAGCTTGTTGGCCCTCATCTTGAGTGCATGCTTCAATGGTTTGGGTGATTAAGCTTCGTTTTACACACCAATTAAAAAGAACAACACTGACTTCTTTTGCCAAGAGTCAGGTTCAGGTGACCGTAAGAAGCCAATTCTTTAAGCATGAAAACCAGTCTTTCCCTGCATCATTGAGCGAAGTTGAAGTTGAAGCTTGTCAACATTCTGGAAACTCTTATTTATCCTCCAGACAAAGGATGAGTGTTCTCTTGTTTATTCATTGTCTCCAAAGGCCTCAGTGACATTTGAAGAATATGCTGTTTAAGAAGTTATTCCAAAGATACATGCCTATCAAAGTACTGGACAGACATCGTATTTGACGTTTACTGCAATTCCAGTCTGAAGGCTGAAACACGATCAAAATGAGGCAAGGGCCGCAGAGTGTTTGACAAAACTAAAGTACCACCTAACTGGAAAAGCTTCCTGCGAGACAATGACAACAAGACTGAACTTTTTGGATTTCTAGCTTACCTAATTGTGTCTTGGTGTCCAGACAATGTGGTGATTGTGACCAAAGAAGAAAATGTTCTTTGCATAAACCTGACAGCCTGGAAGGCCTAAGTACTTGCAACCATGAAGAGGCTGACACTAGAATCTTTCTGCATGCCTTTCATGCAGTTGCGTGTAACCTATGTTGTGTTGAACCTGTGCGGATTGGGAGTCGAGTGTGCTGACAATTGAGCTAAAAGCCCAGGCTACTAGCTCGCATGCCAGCAGCACTCTTGAGGCATCGGGGAGTGAGGTTTACCAACGTTCCACACACACAGCTAAGCTACATGCGCAACAGAAGAAATTTGTATATATTTAACTGAAAAGAACATGCACTTACTTACCCCCCTGCCCCTGCTGAAGTTACCTAACCAACATATGTTTTATTAACAAAAAACGATTTAATTATGCTAGAATTAGTACTAAAATGTGCTATTTTTCCCATTAATTGCATCTATCTTCACAATTTAACACATTCTTTGACATGTTATCGTAGAATTGGAAAGTCCAGACCCTTTTACCTACAGTGGGGAGAATAAGTATTCGAACCCATGCTAAAGTTGACTAAAAAGAGGAATATAAAATCTGTTAGAAATTGATCTTAATGCCTTAATTAAAATAAATGATTAAAAATCCAACCCGAACACCAATTTTAGTGAATGAAGAATGTATCGTAAATAAATAAATGTTCTTCCTTAAAATACAGGGGTAATAAGTATTAGCCCCCTATGTTAAATTCCTATAGAGGCAGGCAGATTTTTTTATTTTGAAAGGCCACTTATTTTATGGATCCAGGATACTATGCATCTTGATAAAGTTCCCTTGGCCTTTGGAATTAAAATATCCCTACTAGTGCTGTCAAACGATTAAAATTTTTAATCACGATTAATCGCTGAATTCCTATAGTTAATCTCGATTAATCACATATTTTATCATATGATTAAAATTCTATTATTTTGCATTTCTGAACTTTCCACAAGTCCATATTAACAATAAAGCAATTATTGTTTATCTTGATTGGGATTCAAATGAAAGCCATACAGTGGGCATCGCTTTCAAATGGCCACTTCAGTCGCGCATTACGCGGCGTGAAGCTACGTGAAGCTTTAGTACCACTTTCAGCCACTGTGCGTCGCTCTGCCACTGTACATCGCTCTGTCAGTGGTAATTGTTACCGAGAGGAATCCCAGCCTACGAATTCAATAACAAAATAAATCGTAATTAAACATTACCTCGATTAAGGCTACTTGGGTATGGCTTAAGGCTTGACTACACGGTGGTAGCAAAAATCGAAATCTGCTTTTGATAGCCTACCGGTGCCGCTCCACAAAACGAAAAAATATCTTAATTTGCTGTCTACTGTATGTTATTGTCAGTGTTGGGGGTAACGCAACTACGCAAATCAAAACAGTGTCTTAATTTGCCCTACTTCTTGACTGCAATGTAGTCAATTGACTGCTTGACATGTCATTTTTATTTTTCTGTACAATAAACAAACACATCTGCTTATGCCGCAGAATTACATTCATATTTGGCTGACTGCAGACGCGCCACTTCCCTCCCCATATTCCAAGATTAAGATAGTAGCCTATGCAAAAAGCACTTCATACTATCGTAAAAATTCGTTAAAACGAATAGCTATTTGCAATTTGACAAAACACTGGTCCTCATTTTGCGAATGCTAGGACGATATGAGCCTGTTGCATTTAGTTAGATGTCCGAGTCACGCATAATGTTTGAAAACCACTGGCTCGTGATCACAATAATTTAACACACGGCAGTTTGATAGCCTACTTTATCATGTCCCCATGCCTACATTTTTGTGAGTAGCATAGAGATCGTTAAAAACAATAAAGTATGGCTCTCCGTTTGGGACATCGAAAACTTATATTTTTAATAGACTACCGTCGAAGATGCTGACTTGCAAAAGCCTCGGGATAACACGTTATCTCCACTATCATCAGTCATGCCCCTTGATCAAAGTGGGGAATGAAATAAAAGTTTGAGAACCACTGGTTTAACAAGTTACCTGCAGTCCAGGGGCCTCATTACAGAAAAATATCCTAACTGCTTGTCCTATCTTAACTTAAGTTTCAAAGATAGGAAAAATCCTATCTTCCTATTACAGAAGCAGTTCCTAAACTCATGGCTGTGTCCTATCTTATCTCAGACCTCCTATCTTATCTTAACTTAAGAAATCCTAACCATAACTGTCAGTTAGATTTTTAAATCGGCAATCGTCCTGTCATGCCTGTTTCTATGATTAGAATGTATACAACACTGCCTGTATCTATGAGAATGTATCTATTAGAATGTCAGGTTGCAAAGATGGTGTTCTAAAGACAGTTGTTTGCTCAAGATGGACAAACCATAATATCAGATAGAAATAGGTCTAGGTTAGGCCTATGTAGGAAGAAAGAGAGTGTGTCAATATTGATTCATTGGATGAACAGGATAAAAAAATGGAAAAACAAAAAACATATTTATAATAATACATACCAGTAATAGTCTAATATTCTGTTATAATTATTAATATTTAATTGTTATAAATATTATAATTGTTTTAAAACACATAGCTTATAGGCTACATTTTTAAGTTTTCACTTAATTAACTTATTTAG
The DNA here is from genome assembly GCF_018492685.1 of Alosa sapidissima. NCBI lineage: Eukaryota > Metazoa > Chordata > Actinopteri > Clupeiformes > Clupeidae > Alosa > Alosa sapidissima. The sequence goes on along the minus strand of NC_055969.1, from coordinate 1,382,389 downwards.
TGAAATATGCTTTATGGTGTCCCTAACAGCCATGTCCATCATCTTGTCATAGGCTAGGCAACCACTCTCACAAGACTGTTGCAGTCAGTTTTGGCAGTTATTTTGCATTTAGGACAGGGTATGTGCCATCCTAAGTTAGGATTCATAAGTTAGGAAATTCTTGAGTTAGGATGGTTCTGTAATGGCCAAATTCCTATCTTAAGTTAAGATAGGCCTTTTTCCTAAATGCAGTTAGGAAACATGCTTCTGTAATACCAAAAATCCTAAATGCCATCCTAAACTGAGATAAGATAGGATTTCAGAGTTAGGAAGTTTCTGTAATGAGGCCCCAGAACACACAGAATCTGTTGCAATATTCTGATGGTCGGCAATGATATCGGCAAATGTTTGTTTTCCAAAGTAAGAATTTCACCTTCGACAATGAATAGCTCATTACACTTGTTACTGTTAAACGTAGGCCTACCTGGTATCATTACAAACATTATTCTGTGTCCTAAAACTGGCATATTTTGTGAATAGGTCTGTGAGTAAGGAGTCCTCTTGACTTCTTTTAAGCTGTCAGAGGTGGGAAGGTGTGATTTGTTGGGGGCAGGGCACAAATGTCTGATGGCCCCCCTTCCCCCCAGCCAACGTGAATCGGGTGGTTAGTTAATAGGCCTATCGTGAAGATTTTTCCTGCCATCTAAGGCACGAGCGCATCTGTGAGGCCAAGCCTCACCAAGTAGCTCGTTTGTTTACAACTAACATTCCATTTAATTAAACTGCTTTATAGGCTATGCCGAAATAGTTTTCAATATTTTGAATATTAGTGTCGGGTGAATTGAAATGTTCTCAAAGTATCCTTATGGCTGAAAGCTGCTTGGGATCCCCCCCCCCCCCCCCCCGTCAAGCAATATAACCATACAAACGCGCTTCCTGCACTCATTGTTTCATAAATTAAACTCATAAATTAACGCAACGCAACACAACACTGACCCCGCTTCTCTCGCGTCAGTCACTGACATGAACGAAACAGAACCCGCTTCTCTCACGGCAGTCACTGACAGTAACCTAGAATAAATGCATGGGGAAAAACACTTCCCCATGACAAAGACATCGTAAAACACTGAAAGTTAATATTTTGTCACTAGCAACATACATCTGTCCTTTGTCAAATGTATTATGTTCCAAGTAGCCTATGCGTTAATTCTGCTTCATAAAGTTGAACAAATACATTTGCTTATTTCACAGAAAATATAAATAGCCAGTTAGGGTCTACAGTACAGAGTTGGTAAGTTATGGTAGGCCCGATGGAAGGGCTGTTATGAGAGTATTAAAATATGGAATATACTACGGGAAAACATTAAAACGGCAAGACAGCGGGGGAAAGTTAAAATACATGATAAACACGGAAAAAGTTGGCATGCATTGTTTCGGTCCCCGTGCACAGGGATTATTTGTCATATTATTAATCACATATGATTATTTCTGAAATTGTGCAAACAGGCGCAACACATTTGAAAAGGAAGGACTGGTAGCATGCAAGCTCACGGGAAAGATTGATTTAAGAACGTTATCACAGTGTGTGGCTGTGGCGCGGGCGGAAGACAGCAATTGGCAGGGGAGGGTCATGTCTTTTTTAACAATTCTGTCGGAGGGTCATTGAACAATTTCTAGCAGGCAAGAGAGTGTCATGCAACTTTTGACTGAAGCACTCAAAATTCCTCCGGTGGCCCCTTCAATAAATAACGAACAGTCCCTAGATTGCTGCTGGGCTATATATCTTGGTTCATGTCTGTTAACAACTCATTGCCATCAAACGCATAGCCTATCTCGCGGTTGCATCCATTACAAACAAACATGCAATGTGAACGTCTGGGATTGGGGAGAGCACTAAATGCTCTACTGAATAAGCACGAAGTCAAACCTTTAAATGAAAATAACTCTTTAATAATAATAAAAAAAATTAAAAAAAACGCTAATGAAGTAAACTTGTGACCATCAAACATCGTTTATCGCCTGTAACTCCGTGATAACAGGACGTAACAGGAAGGCATTTGGCTGAGCAAAGGAGAATATGCTCTATATTTTGTCCAAATGATGTCTGTCTATCATAGTTGCACTCGGAGAGAACCAGAATGTTTAATTTGTCCTGCGTTTCTTCTACGGCTGCAAACGGGATTCACTCGCAGTTAACCAAATATTTCTTTATTAGGGCAGGGCAGGCATATTTCTGGCTTTTAAATTATTTCTAAACCAGTCTGCTAAAGTCTGTAGTGAAGTCTGTGTAGGGTTTTCCAGGCTCCATTTCTTTTTACGAGACACCCTCACTTGAGCCATCTACCGGTTGTTTGGGTTGTTGCAGCGTCTCACTGGAAAAATACAAATTAAAGCCGCGTGATACCGCGTGATCCCACGCGCGGACCGCGAGTGAAGCTGGCCAAGTCGAAGCACTGCCCACTGTAGGTCTATTTGATTATTTCAAATCAAATTTCAAAAGATGTGCAGCAGACCTGAGGCAACACAATATATTCTTCAGAAATATAGCTGATATAAACTGAAATAAATGCTACTGCAGAAGTGCATGCACAAAATAAGGAACTTTTCAACATGAGTGCATTGCCATTTTATAGGCCTACAGTCTATGGTGCACTGTCACTTGCCACACACATCAACGCCGAAGTTTTTAACAGGCAAACACTGGATGAACAATGGATTTTATGGAGCAGAGACCAAATATAACCAGAGACTTTCTAATGTGGAGACACAGTACTCAAAAAATACTCCATAGAAATGCATGGGGCTAGTTTGTCACGCCAATATGGCCGTTGTCTACACATATCCCACCCCTTCCTCGGCAAAACGTCGACATGTAAATACATTGAGCCAATCATGTGGTGTGATGTGAATACATTGAGCCAATCATATGGTGTGTTGTGAAGACATCGTGCCAATCATGTGTTGTGATCTCGCCGCTGGAGCAAGATTGGTGTTGTGAAGCCTTGCGCACGCGCAGTTCGACCCAAAGACTGTGCCCGATGAGTGCCCATAAAACGTTGGTATATGGCCGCCGAGTGCAGAGTGCATCGCAAATAGTAGCAGCCAAAGATGAATGTTGATAACAGAACAAGTGATGGTGAAAAAATCTTTGGCGGCACACAACTAATGCGTCAGCCTAGGCTACTCTTTGGCCGGCTCGTTAGCCCAACCAAGTGTGTGCAGCATGCCTTTTACGTAGCCTACTAACGGCGCATCATAAAGATACATTTGATCTGCATCACGCCCCATTTTAGCGGAAAACATGTTAACATTATATCATTGAAAGACCGCTAGTAATCACACGTTGACGTTACATCTAGTTATTAATTCACAGGACATTCAATCATTTTACTAACACGGCAGTTATGAAGAATTGTGTTTATGTAACTTACTCATGTCGAAACGATGTACATTACCAACCTTATTCGCTTGCAATACCCCATGTATTATACAAATTTAGCATGTACACTTACCATATATCCCATGCAAAAGCTTGCTAGCTAGCTAACTGTGGAACTTCAGTATAACATACCCAATTATCTCACCTAGTTGTAGGAAATAGGCTACGTTCATATTACAAGTGATAGAATGAATGTGTGACTTATGTTTAGTTGATGTTATGACATGTAAAGTTAAGCTTGCTAGTCAGCCACGGGCAGTTTGACTGTGCCTATCGATACATTCGTGACACTCCTGTTAGTAAACTGGAGAGAGCAAAACATAGGAACATGGTCACATTAATCCCATAAACACACAGAAAACTCTTACACCAACCTTATTTTCTGCCTTTTTTTCATGTTTGTTTCAAGATTTAGTAAGTTTACTATAAGCACGTTTCGCTGTCCACTTTGATGCAGCATAGATTTCCATTATATCAGTCATCTTCTTCCCCCTAAAAGGGGGCGTGTATGCAGCACATACAACGTTCTGTTCCATTCCATTCGTCAGTGCGTATTGTTTAGTTTCCGGTCTGGCTAGATCGGTGTGGTGTTGTAGTTGTTCTAACGTTACTAGTTGTTGCAACAGCATGTGAAAAAACTACAAAGTTTGTTACACAAAAATAAACATTAATCTCGCCAGAGGACGTATAATATAGGCTTACATATTAGGCTAAGGCTTATTCTCAAATTCAGATTGCGTTAGGGGACAGGATTATTAGCCAATTTCAATTTAGAGATTTTATTTTGTCGGACATTTCATTTTTTTTTCCGGCCAATGTCCGGTAATTACCGGACAACGGAAACTCTGTGAAGGGTATGTGGTGATGTGGGGCTATTTTAATTCCAAAGGCCAAGGGGACTTTATCAGGATGCATAGTATCCTGGATCCATGAAATAAGTGGCCTTTAAAAATAAAAAATCTGCCTGCCTCTATGGGAATTTAACATAGGAGTCAAATACGTATTACCCCTGTATTTTAAGGAAGAACATTTATTTATTTATTTACGATACATTCGTCATTCACTAAAAGTGGTGTTCTTAAAGGTTGGATTTTTACTCATTTGTTTTTAATTTAGGCATTAAGATCAATTTCTAACAGATTATTTTATATTCATCTTTTTAGTCAACTTTAGCATGGGTTCAAATACTTATTCTCCCCACTGTATATTAAGATATCAAGATCATCAAAATATGATTATCCAATCCAAGTCAAAAACCAAGTATAATGGCTTTCAATGGTGGCCATCTTGGAAAATGGCGGCCATATTGGATTTTTTGTGTGGCTAATGTGCTTTTTGGATAAAGTGGGTCCCAAAGAATATTTGTGCCAAGTTTGATGCTTGTATCACAAAGTGAACGATTGTTTCACTAATCTGCCGCACTATAATCCGGTTTTGAATTTGCAGCAATATATATATATATATTGCTTTTTGCAGTTTGTCAAAGAAGCCTTAAAAGATCACAAAATGCTAAGCATGCATGTAGGCTATTTGAGTTTCTTAAAGCTGAGCTGTGCTTAAATTGTTCAATACATGATTTCATAACAGGCCAAATAGAAAATAAATGTTAAATAACGTACAGATTTACAGTTCTATGTAATATTTCATGTTTTAGTAATGTTTCATACAGTGATGCAGGTCTACTGCTGTGATTAGGCTAAATACAACTTTGATCAATTTTATGTATCCTACAGTAGGCCTATACCGGTAGTTAACTTTGGTATTGGTGTCCTGACGTGTGGCCTTTGTGCCCCACGCCAAATATGCCCAACTGAAGGCTAAGTGGCCTTGCCCTTAAATTGATGAAATTCCAAGCCTGGACACGACAATAACATAATAATTATCTTTGTGCTTAAACAAAACAAAAGGGTACACTGTTGGTCTCCCACCATATGTGCTGCCATCATCACAAATAATTTGTCCCTAAACATTGAATCCAATCCACCATCCCCTCTGATTTATTTTTTTTACAACTAGAGTACTGGTGGACTGTGAGGGTCATTCAAATAATTGCAATCATTCAACTTATATGTTGTAGTCACTCTTGTAGTGATGAAAGTTTACAATGAAGTGATCTTATGTCAGTCACTCTTGCCCTGCCTACAGTTTGGTGAACTGTAAAAAAGAGAATTATGGTGATTTTATGGTAATTATGGTGAACTGTAAAAAAGAGAATAAAAATGTTTCAAAATCTAAGCCATGACCTGTCATAGCCATATATGTCAGAAATATAGGAATCCTAAGATCCTGATTGTATGTGGTTCATCTGGTAAGAACAGTTTATTTTACATCAAAATGAATGTTTCATGTGTATTTGTTCAGGTTCAAGTGACCCTGGGCTGACCTTACCTCCAGAATTTGCTCATAGGCCTGTGCCTATCTCCAGAATCAACCAGTCTGACAGTTTTGATGTTCGCATCCATGCTGCCATCCGCTATAGAGAGTGGAAGCTACTGACCGGTTACCCAGGTAAAATCATGAAAACATATGGGTCCAAGACTCTGGTCTGGGACAAAATTATTTAATTTTGAGAGAGAATGAAAATTTAATGGTTGGTGATATTTGACCATTTGGCTTTTTGGTGCCAAAATGGTATGTGTTGAAAGTAGTATTTTTGTTCTTGTGTGGCTCCTCTGGTCTTTTCTTGCCTGAATTTTCATCATCAGCAATGTACAGTACCCTCCAGAATTATTGGCACCTTTGGTAATGTTGACTAAAAACAGGTATAAAAAATAATCTTTTGATGATTCATTCATAACATTACTACGACGGAGTATTAGGGCCACACATGAAGAAACAAATATTTTTTGCCATGATGAGATTCAACTCGACGTGTCGACTTTAAAGTCGCCATGTCGACATTAAACTCAACATTTCGAGAATAAAGTTGAAATATCATGTCGACTTTAATCTCGACGTGTCGACATTAAACTCAACATTTTGAGAATAAAGTTAGTTTGGAGAGAGAACGACCGCTCGGGACGATTGAAAGGGAGGACGAATGAAACATTGCAGTTTTCTTCGAGTGCAACAATGATTAGACATAGGCTAGGCCTACATCATGTGGACAAAACATAGAACATATTAACCTCCGTTGCTTAGCCAAATACTTGGTGAAGTCTCCAAACAGGAAGTGAGGTCATTTTTAAGCCAATCTTTGGACAATTGCCATGAAATTTGCTGTGAGTGTTTATTTGGTTGTTAAGTCTGATGCCACATATCGTCTTTGGGCCCAACATATTTTCGTCCAAAAAAGTAGTACAACCTGTGAACCTGTTCACCATCATCTCCGTTTCAGTGAGGGTAAAAAAAAATCACTTGACTAACAGACAGGGGCATAGCCAGGATTATTTTATAGGGGGGGGGGGGGGGCAGCTGGGTCCAGACTTTTTATTGGGGTGGCACTTGGGAATCAAAACTACTATATGAAAACTACTCAAAATGTTTTGAAGATTAGGATAATTAACTTACACTTAATAGCCCAGGCTACTTTGGACTGTCTTTAGACTTTGAAAAAACAAACAACAATTCCGACTGCAAGGTCCCGTACCAAATTGAACCAAGCTAATTGTCCCGAATTTAAGGATGTTTCAGAATGATGCAAAGCATGACCAGCTACAGACAGCAAGTGGTAGACAGAGTGTGATGACAAAAGGCTACCAGAGACTGTTTTTGAGTCACATCATTGCAAAATTTTATATGATGATGCATCATTCCACAAAATGGTTTGTCTTCTATATCAAGTTATTCAATATGCCAAACATATAGCCTTAACTCAAAGTTTAGGCTTATGTCATTTTGATCAGCTACAGACAAGGAGTGACAGACAGAGCCTGATGTCACTTAGGCTACTAGACATTGTTTTTGAGTCACATCTTGCAAATTTCCCCTGGGGATCAATAAAGTATCTATCTATCTATCTATCTAAATTTCATACGATGATGCATCATTCCACAAAATGGTTTGTCTTCTCTATCATCAAGTAACTAAAACAGCTGTTTATGTCATTTTGATCAATAAAAGTCTAATATGCAGCCATGTTTAAATTCTGCTCACTGCACAGTGCACATCCATTTTAATGTAATGTAATATTCAGTATTTATCATTGAATGCTTAGCTGGAATGATGTTTTTCACTATTATCCTATTTTTAAAGCAGACCTACCTGCAGGCTAGCCTAGAAATCTAGACGCACCCTAGCGGCAGCAAATTACATTTGCTGCCAGGGCTAGTCTAGCAACTCTCTGTTGGCTTGTGAGCTGGAAAAATTAAACATCTATCAGGCCAATCAAATCGTGTATAGAGACGTTAGGCGAACGTCTAAAATACACTCATGAATCATATGCATTATACTGAAACAAACACAACAAAAAGACTACATTAAAAACAAAATTAATATGTTTTTAAGTCATCATCCAGGAACTGTTTGTCTACTTTTCTAGAAGGCAATGGTGAATAACATATTTCAGTTTTTATGTGCATCTGCATACATTTGTGGTATGGGGCAAACAGGGTATCACGCTAATGACTCCAGGCCTGGCGGGTGTGTTAGTTCCAATAGTATATCAGTCCTTCAGTCAAAAAAGAACTCAATGTTGCCGATGCACACCAATGTTGCCCATGCAAATTTTAATCCAACCAGTTGTGAGAAGTGCAAAGTGCTACCAAAGTGCAAAATGTTTTTGGTCCCATTCAGACCATCATCAGTGCAAACAATCAAAGAGGAGAAACGCCTTTAAATAGACAGTGTCTAGTTGATGCTAGATCTGCCAATTAACTAGCCTAGTTAGGCTGAAGTGCAGTTGGCACTCTGTAAAGCGCCATTAGACATGTGTAATAAGTGAAATTAAATTTTATTAAAAGGCATTGTCCACCTAATAGGTGGTTGACATACAACATACATATACAATGTAAGGTGAGAAATATAAAATAAAAAAGTATATTGGAATAGAAATAATGAAGAAAATAAATAATAATTTTGGAAACTATCAAGAATGCAGACATGGAATATTCATTGGGAAACTACAATTCAAATACCCATTCACCATAATGGTGTTAACAAGTATGTAGATATACACAGTATATTAAGTCTAGAGGAAACGTGTGAGGTCCAACTCATCATTTAAATCATTGGGCTGCAGTTTTTAAATGAAATATCCACCATGCTTCAAGTTGGAGGAGAGCCTGTGCCGCACAGCTCCTCCTACGGGTGAAAAAGACTATCAATGCCGAAGAATTTTAAATCAGATACTGAGTGATTGGTCTCAGAAAAGTGTTGCACAACTGGTGATTTTGGATCCTTTCTACTAATAGCGCTACGGTGCTAATTGAAATAAATATATGACATTGACTGAATTGCAAATTAGGAATGTCCTAATGTCATATTTTTTCCCAGTGGAGAAGCTGGTGAAAGTGTCAGTCTTATGGACATGATTACATGAAGTGCAATTATGACTAGGGAAAAAGTTATGTCATCTAAGCATTCGCAGGGACGTTTAGAAGGATTAAAAGTGTCTGAGTCTACCAACTTATCCTTAAGGTTAGAAGACCTAGAGTGAGTGAAGAGTGGAGAACTGGGAAAGAGCTCAACCAAGAGTCCAACCAAGTCCATGGGCCGTCTGCAGAGCTCTGGAGACATGGATCTGAAGTCCTCTGTAGTTGGAAACGCACCCCTGAGTCGTCCGGAGTAGATGCTGGAAATCCAACACAGATCAGCAACTCTCAGTGGACCTCCGATAGCGACGGATCCTCTATTCCAGTCCTGAAATTCCTGCTCGCCTCTAACATTGGAGTGACGCTAGTTAAGGCAGCTAGCAGGATAGTAGCAGCTCAGTGGACAGCTTGTTCTGGTAGGCAGCCAGTCTTTTTGGTTTCCGACAGCCTACACTCTGTAGGCTACGTGCCTCTCTGACCATGGCGATGACAGCTTTCATAGCAGTTCCCAAAGACCGCAACATTAACGATAGCAACAGATGTCTCAGATCAGCCATCAGCCCAATAGACTTTGACCGGCAGAAACTTTAGGCGTACAGTACAAAATGCAAAAAAGCACTGAAAGTAACGCCTATAAGATGTTACTAATAGACAAATACAAAAACAGAACAAAACATGACATTAAATTACGAAAATTAAAAAAATCAAACAAAAACAAGATGCTAGACGGAGCGGCGACCACACCAGCGTTCCAGTCACCTAGCAACCACTTTTTTACACACTTTTTTTTTTTTTTTTACACTTTTTTTTTCAAATATGAGTAGCTCTGAATGAATGAAAAGACAAACATTTCTAGTAATCTAATTATAGTCACGACATGATCAATTCGGTGACATCCAGGTCAATCAAGATGTACACTGTTTACTATTAATACTAGTCATTAGCATATTCCTATGAGGAATGATTCCAAATTACACTTATAGTAGGATTCTATCTTTTAATTCCTAATTACACTTACAGTAGGATAAAGGCACAGTTGCAAAACATTTAGTGAAATAGCATTATTTCATTTTTATCCCACTCATGGCATAGCAGACTCCAGCAAGAGCCACATTGTTATTGTGAACGTTTGCTTCCTCTTTCTAAGACGAAAATATTTCTCTTCTCTCAGGCTGCTGGTAAGAAATGACTCCTTGCACCCATACCTAATTTGCATTTCTACTCATAACAACAATGTGTCCCTCTTGTAGGCTGTCCCCTTTGGTTTCCCAAACCAGGATCAGTGTCAAGTCCCCAACCCTCTCCTCAGTCCCCCTCTACAAAAGCAGGAGTCTGGTTATATAATGTGGAGCAAGACCCTGAGGAGCGGGATGAGGTGTCCGTACTCAACCCTAAGGTGGTGGACTTTCTTCTCCGTCGACTTCAGCATCATCAGAGGGATGCCAAACCAATTGTTTTTCCAGATGATGATCCCAAATGTGATCCTGGACCCAAGGGAGCCTGGGGACCCTGGGTATAAGTGTGTCTTAACAAGGGCAATGTAAATTACCAAAGTAAAGAGCTGTATGTTGATATTGGAGGTGTATGGGAGAGATACATTTATAGCTGTTTGCCATTTTTATGTTGCATTGAACTTGGTTTCTCAAAGGTGTTTTTTTTCTTTGTCTAATCCCTGTGCTAAATAAAAGTCTCTT